>NC_054555.1:28609140-28664306 GCF_017654505.1 Polyodon spathula | reverse complement strand
ACTGTGTGGAAATCCTTGTCGAAATGAGATCAATGCACTGCCTGTTCTATGTGTTACTAGAAGTTCAGTATACAGACACAATGTGAATTTGTACAGTAACTCTTGTTTCTGCCGCCTCACACACAGTCCCTGACCTTACCTTTTTTAGCCCGTTCCATGAATCCACCATGTGCACTTTGCTGATGTTGTCCACGCCTGTATGAACCGTGAACAGTCCAGTGTTGGAGTTGTTGAACTGTGAAAAGAAGAGTCCAGCAGAAGCTGTGGGTTTGTTGTTTTTAAAGGTGTGTAATCAGTGCCAGCCCCACGGTGCATCGTGTCACAACGACCCACACAGGCACTCACACTGTTCTCACCTGCAACCCTCCGGTGATGACATTTCAGTAGTCAGAATTCAGACTCACTGTGAAACGCCTTCAATGCAAAGGTCTTTCTTAAAAGCAGTGCTATCGGTTTATTAGAACTCAACACGTCGCAGAAACGCGCATCGTACTCACGTCAGCGAACAGCCCGAACTTGCCCTTGAATGGCAGCATGCCTGGGAAGTGTTTGTTGAGAAAGTCGACCAGGGGATCGTTGTATCCCCACATCAGCTCCCCCACGCTCAGGCTGAGGAAGGGCTCCTCTTTGAAAGTTTTGAAAGCCGTGCTCAAGACCAGCTTCATAGCGTAGGGCAGGTCCTCCATCATCACAGCAACTCCCTGGAGCAATGAAGAGAAAAACGAGACATGAGTCCTGCTGCATTGGGGGACCCCACCACTGCACCCTCACAGCAGGGACCACTGACTACTGCCAAGGATCTGGAGGGACAAGGTCATGGGCAGCCGAGGCTTGTCGACAGGGGGAGCAGGGAGGGAGGGTACTGTGTGTCCATGTGGGAGAGATCTGCAATGCAACGAACTCACCAACACCAGCATGTTGGGGATGACAACTTTGTCAGTCTCGTCCCCTATGGACATGTTCCTGAAGAAGTGATACTGCCGGTACTCTCTGTACGACACGGTGTTGTTGTCGTGGAATGTTATGTTGTCTTTCTGACGGAATTCCCTGTGTTGTGAGAGAAACACACACACAGAACAGAGCACTGAGCAAGATGTACAGCAGGGTGTGAAGCAGTGAATTTCCTCTGGAAACACAACGTAATACAAAAACACACACACACACCTATTTCACTGGCAACCTCAAAAACACAAACCTCCCCTGGATAAGCCACTGAGTAACTCCTTAGAGCCGTTTAGAGCATTTTACAGCACTGCAGAATGCACCTGGATTTCATTAGTCCTTTTTTATTAGGGATAACCACAGATAGGTGGTTGAAGAAATCCAGGGTGACACCTCAGTTTTGTAAAATGCTCTAAAATCGAGCTGTGGCTTACAGGTTGTTCAAATCAACCCATTTCACGGTTTTGCTCAACTTTGATCGAGAGTTTGGAGTGACGGTTTGTCAGTTTGTTAAGCAGCGTGATGCAAGTGCTTGAATTTTGGGGGAACACCAGTCAAGTGTTGAAATTACACAAGCCACTTATTTAAAGAACAAGCAATCAAATACATTGGGAACAAACAGGAAAGCGCATGATGGCACGGGTGTTATCTGTGAGAAATGCATTGCAGCGTGGAGACAGAGAGGCGTTCAAGAGGGGTTTTTGGGAGGGGGTCATATTATTGTTTGAAAGCTGCCCACTGGATTGGGTACTTCGCTTTGCCAAGGTATATTTTCATCACAAAAAAAAAAGAATGCTATCCATTTAAAGCACTGTCCTGTGTAGCATCTGCTACATAACAATAATAATAATAATAATAATAATAATAATAATAGTGTACTATAGTGACAGCACAGGAGGGATTGCATTTGGGATTTTTCAGTATTCGCTACGAACTCCAATTTTCTAGACTTTGAAAACGGTCTGTTTTCTGCCTTCATTAGTGTTCTGTGTTTTTTTCTGTGCCACTCAGCCTGCTGGTTATGAAAGTATATAACTGGGTCATTAACCTTTATTGTGCTTCTAAATGAGGCAGTCTCTAATTGCCAGCTCATAAAATAAGACAACATTCGTTTTTTTTTTTGTTTTTTTAAAGCAGATTTACTTCCTAAGAGCAGTGTTATATTGGTAGAATACAAATACACTTAAATGGAACAGCAAGATGCACTTCCCTGCCAGCAGGGCTACAATATCACTGCCTCTGTGGAAATCAATTAAGAATAGCACTGAAATGACCATTAACCTGGAATGTTTAACAATCCTTCCAAACCCTAAAAGGAATTAGGGAGCCCTGGATTGTTTAGCTGGAAGATTAGTACAGCGATATGTATTAACGTAACTGAAAGCAAGCGCGAGATCACTTAAACACTCACAGCCTTGTCTCATTCCAGATGGACTCGGAGAGCAGTCGCATCACAAAGCGTCTCTTTTGACATACCCCGCCCCACCCTCAGGATTTCCGATAATTAGGAGAGGCTCAGCGGTCTTACCTGTACACATAGGGACCCTTCTGTCTCACCAAAGGCTTTTCCCCCTGAAGAATCTCGTTGGAATTGAGGACCTCGAAGAAGTAGACGGACATGAAGAAAGGCACAGGCAGATCTTTCCACATGGTGTAAGGCAAGCCACTGTTGGGGTTTATCTGCACATTCTGAGAAGGAAACAGAAGCAGGTTAAAGCTGAGGGAACACAGAGACACTTTTTTTCAGAACAGCAGCTTAAAACCTGGTTCCAGGTGACCGGAAGACCTAGTTTCAGGTGGCTGTTTCAAAACCCAAGACTTCTCTGGTGTGCAGTGCACTGGGATGCACTAATCTCCTGAAACCTAGTTCCAAGCCACAACCTGGTTTTGTGTTCCCTCAGCTTAACACCACTGAACAGCACAGAAGCAAAAATTAAACTGACAATAACACTTGGCATAACAGCATGTGATCAGCCAGTGAGACATACTTACAAGCACCATTTCTGAGCACCATTTAAATTTACCAGGCACGCTCACAAAACACAAATGACATTTAAATAAAAACACAAACACCAAAAACAAACTCTACCCAAACAGAGAAACAGCAGTCGATTCCTAATGTGCTTGTTATATATTCTAGAATGATTTATTTATAATGACTGACACTGACATCGGCTCCTGTTTAACTCTTATGTAACTGGGTCTATTTTTTATGGCTTAATTGTGCCTGCGTTTTATGCCAAACTGAAGCCAGGGATGGTACAATACCAAGTCGGCGAAGCAGGCAGGACAGCTAGCAGTGCCAGCTCTTGTGAAACACAGCCAGGGGAAGCTGAACTAACTAAGCAAAGGGCACGCCAGTTCACTGTGTTCAAAAAACAAAAGAAAACTGAAGGCATGTTTCCCCCTTATCTCGTGATGAGTTCAGGAGCTGCTCCTGGCTCAGCCCCTGACTCACTGTGTGACCCTGAGTAAGTCACTGAACCTCCTAGACGCTACGGTAAGCTGATGCACAGTTCACACAACCTAGTCTCTAACTCATCATGGATAAAGGTGCCTGCCAAATAAACAAATAATAACACTGTGTAACAATTTATTTATTTTTTGTTCCTGTAAATACAGTATAATCATAAATCTCGAAAAACTACTCACTTCTAAATCTTTTGTAGCCATCTTTGTATTACTTTAGTATAAATACATGTTTATTTGGATTCATATGTTGTTTTTTTCTGGCTTTATGTGAACGAAAAGACACGCATTTGCCTGCTTTCCCATTGGAAATAGTGATATTTTGAAATATCACTGTCCTGGTCACAAAAGCAAAGTCTGTGGGGAATAATAGCCATTTTCTATACTTTTCAGGCATAAGCAATTAGGAAATAACACTTACTACCCAGGAACAAAAATTGTGTTACACAGTGTAATAAACATTATAAAAAGGCAGAGGAGAGAGCGTGCACACAAACTGAAACGCGGGCACGCTCGGGGTGCAGAGTATGAGGCACGGAAGAAGGAGCTGCATTCTAGCACTGTGACCTGTAATTCAGGGCTGAAGACAAAGATTAGTTTTTTCCTTTATTGTGGTTTAGAGAAAGAGAATGTTAAGAAGTTTTTGTGCAGAGAAACCAGCTGCATTCGTGCCAGTATAAACCCTCCTGGTACTAACATCTGCCTTTTGTTATTTTTTTGTTTTAATATATTACAGGCCAAACGACATATTCTTAACACATTTAAGACACTGTCAAATAATATATTAAACTCTGGATAACCCCTTATAAAGGTTTATCACTGGATACCTGCCCCTTTCCCATGTTATACTGTGGATTTAACAGTCTACCTTGTGTGACAACATTTTATAAATTATTATTATGGGTATGTTTCTTAAAAAAAAAAAAAACACTTTTACTGTACCTTGACTATTTGCTCGTCTACAATGAGCGGTCCGACGAACACCAGCACAGTGCCAATGACAGCCGTCAGGAGCCCTGCCACCCCTAGTCCTGCAGCCAGCTTAGTCCTTGATATTGCCATCCCACTTTACCGAAGTTACTTTGTTAGCGTTTACTATGGCAGTGGTGTTCGCTGCACTCTGCAGCCGCTGTGCTGTTATGAGGAATCCAACCTAAAAATCACGACACTGCAAAAAAAAAACAGAAGAATCCTCCAAGCCGAGCCGGCTGCTGACTATACCGCAGACACTGAGCTGGGAACCCCCGCGGGCTGCTGCTTTTACACACGGTGCCGTGAGCCTGACATGCTTCAGAGCTGTTAGCAAACTCCGCACCGCCCACAAAACGAGGCGCTCTGGGAAATGTAGTTTGTACTGACGCGGAGGGGTTTTTTTTTTTTTTTTTTTTTTTTTTTTTTTGTCAGCAAGACAGAACATTTGTGTCTTTGTTCTGAATTTTCTTTATTTCTTTTATTTCTTTTATTTTTTTTGTACATTAAATGGGTAGCTGTTAATACGCTGTTACAGCATTTTAAAAACAATTAGAGACCAGCGCACAATAATATTATAATAATGACACATCTTGACTGTTTTGTACTGAGATAATTAGCGCTGTTACAATTATTTAGCTTAATAATAATAATAATAATAATAATAATAATAATAATAATAATAATAATAATAATAATAATAATAATGCATTTAAGCGTTTTTTTTCAGTGTAAAGGTGGTACAGTAGCACTGTTTCCCCTGCGGGTTGAAAGGTTGCAATTGGAAATCCTATACTCAGTTTTAATGTACCTCTCAATATGCTTTCTGCTGTTTGCAATGCGCTTCACAGCCCTTCGCTGTGCTTTTAACAGGGAAACGGTTAGCATTTAATGGGTTAAGTTTAAAAGACGCCTTGGAAATCTGTCTGCTGAACAAAACCGTCTGCATTCCACACAACAGGGATAAAAACAAACCCGTACGAAGGAGGCCAGCTAACGAACGCTGGAACGCTAGCTGTCAGTCGAAGGATTTTATTATTATTATTTTTTTTTTAAATAACATCATATGATCTTTATAGAAAGTGCACATTGCTCATGGGGTTTTTAAAATGATAAGCGCTTATCTTAGTCAAGGTTGCACATCAATACGCACACACACGCACACGCACACGCACACACACACACACACACACACACACACACACGCACACACACACACACACGCACACACACACACACACACACACACACACACACACACACACACACACACACACACACACACACACACACACACACACACACACACACACACACACACACACACACACACACACACACACACACACACACACACACACACACACACACACACACACACACACACACACACACACACACACACACACACACACACACACACACACACACACACACACACACACACACACACACACACACACACACACACACACACACACACACACACACACACACACACACACACACACACACACACACACACACACACACACACACACACACACACACACACACACACACACACACACACACACACACACACACACACACACACACACACACACACACACACACACACACACACACACACACACACACACACACACACACACACACACACACACACACACACACACACACACACACACACACACACACACACACACGCACACGCACACGCACACGCACACGCACTCCGAATCTGATCAGCCCAGCAGCTTGTGTCTGATTTGACTCGTATCGACAGTGCGTTATTTACAGAGAGATAAGCAGATGTTCAGGCAGTTGAAAGTGCAGCCATTGCTCATTATAATAACCCCATTGATAATCTATCAGATATGGATAATAGAAAGCATCCTGTTAGTGCACGCATACGCCATCTGATTGGTTGAAAGATCATTGCCTGTTTCCCTTAAAGCACATTTGTACAGCGCGGGATTGATGTAATATTATATAACGCGTTTTTAACAGCAGTCAAACCAGCAGAGAAACACATCCCGAGAAACACATTTCCTCACACTCACTTCATTTTTGTCAAAGTCCCCTAGAAACGTTTAGATCAATCAAATAGGTTACATTTAAACACTGGGCCCTATTCACAGAACTTATTAGACAATCGATCAACCCTCTGTAAAACGATTACAGTGTTTTCAAGAACGGCATCTGCTTTATCAAAAAGGGTTTTAAAAAACAGTCCTAAATATAGATATATATTTTTTAAAAAAGTCCCAGGGCGTCCTCTCCACATACCTTTGAGAAATGGTTCGTTGAGGATTGGTTTTTTTGATCAAATAGATCTAATCCTTTTATTTTTAACTGATTGTGTGAGGGTTTAACTCGCCTCGTTCTGATTTTTCACTAGAATTGCATTTCTGCGGTCATGCTTTGTCCGCCATTAGCTGCTTTTTTGAAAGATCTTGGAATGATTTATTTAGGACTTAGAATTGTGAAGAATTGATAAAAAAAAAAAAAAAAAAAAAAGAAAGCAGATCAGGACGCTTCGGACTGCAACTCCTTCTTCAGCTGGATAGAAATATATAAACATATCATATCATATATATATATATATAGGGGAGACCGGGGACAGTTGTAATACCTTGAATTTCTCCAATCAGAAGCAAGCTAGACTGTCGTCACTCACTCGACACATGCTCAGTTCAGGTCTCTGTCTGCCTGTGGAAGGGGGACTGTCTGTGCTAAAGAGATTTTATCTACAAAAGTCGATAGTTTGACCTAGTAGACCTAGTTTTCGCCCGGTTTTCTTGTGATATATACCTGTGTTATCCAGTTAATGGATCCAGGCGTTCAGCATTCTCATCCTTGATCTCTGCACTTATAACTGACACAATTGCTTGCTCTTAGTTTTGTTGTTTCTTGCTGGAACTCGAGGTTTAGTAATGGCTCAGTGGGTCCAGGTCAGTTGTAATGTTATAATTGACCCCCCACACCATTAGCTGAACTATATCTGGGCACATGAATCACACTGAAGGAAACAAAATGTCCATATGTCACAGTTGTGACTCAGAGTGACATTCTTGGGTGATAAGGCCTATAGTTTTAGGGGTGTTAAAAGGTTTTAAAAGTAGGACAAGATATTCAGTTTTTGAGTTAAATAAAAACATATTTGCTTCATGTGAAAATTGATCTTATTCAATAAAACAGTCAATTCTTGAGTTAAACTAAATGTGTTGCTATTTATTTAATTATTCTTCAACATAAAAAAAAAACATTTTTTGTCTAGCCCCCACTGAAAACCACACCTATATTAAAGAGCTACTGAAAGATAAATGAATGACCCAGGTGGGACTCGAACCCACAGTCCCCAGCTCCGGAGGCTGATGCCTTATCCATTAGGCCACTGGGCCCTCCATGTAGTTATCTAGCTAGGGGGATGATTTTATTCAACTACATGGGACAACAACAAATCTCAGTCCATCACCAGCACTCCCTCCCCGTCATTAACTCTATAGAGCCGGGCCCTTCATTGTCTGGTCCCCTGGGTTACAGCAGCTCTCTCTTCATTAACTCTGTAGAGCCGGGCCCTTCACTGTCTGGACCCCTGGATTCCAGTAGCTCTCTCTTCATTAACTCTGTAGAGCCGGGCCCTTCACTGTCTGGTCCCCTGGGTTCCAGCAGCTCTCTCTTCATTAACTCTGTAGAGCCGGACACTTCACTGTCTGGTCCCCTGGGTTACAGCAGCTCTCTCTTCATTAACTCTGTAAAGCCGGGCCCTTCACTGTCTGGTCCCCTGGATTCCAGTAGCTCTCTCTTCATTAACTCTGTAGAGCCGGACCCTTCACTGTCTGGTCCCCTGGGTTCCAGCAGCTCTCTCTTCATTAACTCTGTAGAGCCAGACCCTTCATTGTCTGGTCCCCTGGGTTCCAGTGGCTCTTTGTCCCAACTGAAAATGTTGGATTTATTTGACGGGTTAGTCATGACCGCCTTACATGTCCTCTACCCGTCTCAACTGTGGCTGCCTCTGGGTGTAAAATCATAGATTTGCTCACTTTAATTATGAAAAGACCTGCAAGGCGTGGAAAACCAATTCAACTGACCCTGAAGATCTGATGGAATCAGATGACAAAAAAACACCACCTTCTTAGTTAATTGTCAGGAACCCACAACAGACAAGAAACCACAAACCCCATTACAGAAGCTTCTGCTAGATTCGTGACTCTAAACTTCCTGGAATTCGATTCCTTGCTCAATAGAGCTCATTGCATCCTCCAGTCACCGTGCTAGAGCACTGGGCAGTGTGAGGAATCACATTAGTTAGGGATTCTTTTGTGCAGACTCCAGTATTAGGTCTCCTTGTATCCTGCAACACTGTCCTGGTCTGAAAAAAGGGTTTGAGAAAATGCCAGTATGCTTTACTTTGAGTGCTGATGTTCTCTCAGGCACAGGACACACCGTTTCTAACAAGTTAAACTGCATAAGCCGATCTCGTATACATTAATGAAGAGGCACCCTTACACACGACACACTAACCTACAGTAACACAGCATGTAGCAGAAACAGAGGTTCTCTCCATAGCTATACCATGCTCCATTACCACTGCTTTCAAGCATGTAGCATGTATTCATTTATTATTGATTTAGCCAGGTACTAAAACACACAGAGATTGTAAATCTAATGTTCGGGTATTCTGCCGCTATCAATTCTATCCCTTCGACTTTAAAAGTTGCGTCCTATTACCTGTAACACAGGAAGTGAAAGAGCCTCCAAAGAGTCTCCTTGTTGGGCTTCCCAAGCCTGCTCTTTGGTTTCCATTCCCACTAAACCCTTCCTTTAACTAACACTTAGCTTAATCAGACCTTTTTAATTGGTCTCAGCTCCTAAAAAGTTGCAGATTTCAAGAGTTCAGTTGAAATCTCCACCTGTTTCAGAGCTGAAAACAATTACAAAGGTCTAATTAAGCTAATTATTAGTTCAATTAAGGGTTTAGTTAAGCAATTGAGAGCTGAGCTGGAACAAAAACCAGCAGACACAGGGTCCCGGGGATGGGTTTAGGAAGCCCTGTTTGAAGTGATGGGTGTGGAGCTAGAGAAGGACTATGCTGAGGCCTTGTGGAGCTTGCTGCCTCAACAGAGCCCCCTGCTGTTAGAACCCCTTTATTGCAGGCTGTTATTGCAGATACCCCCAGGGCCTGATTCATCAAGGCCTTTACAACAAAGGGGAATGTTAAATGCTTTGGTCCCTCCTTTCCTCACACAACCCTCTCAGTTGCATGCTGCTTGTGTTGTAACAGTATATGTTTTTGTTTCCCTTTTCTGGAGCTGCAGATTGCAGGCTGGAGTAAGGGTGCGATAAAACTGCCCTCCTTGTGTCTCTGCCAGGCTCTGATCCCCCATGTGCTTTCTACTGGTTACAAAACACTTATTTATAGCAATTTCAGAAATGTATATAATAACTACTGTCATTGAGTTTAATATTGCAATGTTTCTGTGTTTCATTGTCAAACAAAACTGAGCTAAAAAAATACCATTGAAGATAAAACTGCAACTTTCATTATCCTTGCCTTTTGTTTTGCACAAAGCTTTAATAAGGACTTTAAACAGAAAAAATTGCATTTGCAGCAGATTTTTTCTAAAATATATATTATTATTTCAACACTGAACTTTGAAAAATAAATGAACGACCCAGGTGGAACAATCCCCAGCTCCGGAAGCTGATGCCTTATCCATTAGGCCACTGGGCCCTCACTTGTTAAGAGCAAACTGTAAACAATTCAAGGTTTCCATACAGCAATCTCAAGCTTGCCCTGCTTGTTTTCTTGTGGAGGGTAGGGGTGGGGGGGGTTTAAAAAGATCCACCTGGAAACACTCTTTTTAAGTCAGGGTGTTTACGCAGACTATCAGGGGGCTCCAGCATTATTAACACATTAACATGCATATTAAGGATTAATATACAAATGGCTTGCACAGTTTGCTAATTGCTTTGTGTTATTGGTACATTAACACTGGTGTTCCAAGACCTCCTGCTACTTGGCAGTTTTTTTTTTTTTTTTTTACTGTAGTGTTTTAATGCAGATAAAACATTAATTTAAATCTTGCTGTTGCTTTGTGATAAACTTACTTCCTGTGTTGCAGGTCACTCACTGCAGAACTACAATCTGATCACATGACCTGCACTCAAAAAAAGATACCAGCACTAGATTGAACTTAAAAGCAAAGTCAAGGCTTATCGTGTTCCGAGTTGAAACGTACATTTGTTGGCTGAAGGACTATGAAGTACAGTACCACACGCTGAGTGAATTACTGCTGTCATGAATGAATGAATCCGCCAATGCGTAGCGCTGCACTCTTTACCTTGACTCCACAGGCTTTAGACTGATGCATGTCCCGCCATGTATGAGCACATGGCAGACAGCAAAAACATACTGTACAAGGTAAAACTCATCAGGGAGCCCTGCATAAATGAGCTTCTGCTGTCCTCAGCAACATCTGTAAACCTTAATCAAACACATCATATATATTCTTACCCATAGCAATAAGATGTTGACACCTTAAATCACTTTAGGAGAGCCTCCAGTGCCACTGATGCTGGTACCACGTTGAATTCAGACCTTTGCAGCACTGCCCCTAAAAGCTGATGGGTTCATTATTCTCAGTAGAACACTAGACCATGGAATTTACAGGATTACTTTACTGATGTTGAAGCCAGTACACACAGTCTATTACATTGGGCATTGATTAGGAAGTCCTATTTGAGCCAATGGGACACTATTACAAGACCCTCATTGACACTAAACATGAACTACTTGAGGCAACACAAGCTAGTCCAAGGTTTTTGGAGGTACACAAAGAAATGGGAACAAAGCATAACACTTTCCATTGAATCAAGATAAATCTGGACCAAAGAGCTAACCATTAAATTGGATTAAAAGGACACCAGGCTTAGTTAGTTGTGATTGACACCAAATACCAGTTTATAATACTTTTATAGCACTCAATGATCAGGCAAGAGTTTCAGGAATGCTTGAGCTTTATTGAAGCAGAAAATTAAACAAAATGTGTTACAAAGGAATTGAAAAGAAAACACAGAATCATGCTGCAGCCTTTTCCTTTAAGTGCAATGGTTAAGCTGGATTTACTGTCCTCCCCTCAGACGCAGAACCAAGTGCAGGGTGGACTCCTTCTGGATGTTGTAGTCTGAGAGGGTGCGACCATCTTCAAGCTGCTTGCCAGCAAAGATCAGCCTCTGCTGGTCTGGGGGGATGCCTTCCTTATCCTGGATCTTGGCCTTCACGTTCTCGATGGTGTCACTAGGCTCAACCTCCAGCGTGATGGTCTTGCCAGTCAAGGTCTTCACAAAGATCTGCATACCTCCCCTCAGACGCAGGACCAAGTGCAGGGTGGATTCCTTCTGGATGTTGTAGTCGGAGAGGGTACGGCCATCTTCAAGCTGCTTGCCAGCAAAGATCAGCCTCTGCTGGTCTGGGGGGATGCCTTCCTTGTCCTGGATCTTGGCCTTGACGTTCTCGATGGTGTCACTAGGCTCAACCTCCAGCGTGATGGTCTTGCCAGTCAAGGTCTTCACAAAGATCTGCATACCTCCCCTCAGACGCAGCACCAAGTGCAGGGTGGACTCCTTCTGGATGTTGTAGTCGGAGAGGGTACGGCCATCTTCAAGCTGCTTGCCAGCAAAGATCAGCCTCTGCTGGTCTGGGGGGATGCCTTCCTTGTCCTGGATCTTGGCCTTGACGTTCTCAATGGTGTCAGCGGGTTCAACCTCCAGAGTGATGGTCTTGCCAGTCAAGGTCTTGACAAAGATCTGCATACCTCCCCTCAGACGCAGAACCAAGTGCAGGGTGGACTCCTTCTGGATGTTGTAGTCTGAGAGGGTGCGACCATCTTCAAGCTGCTTGCCAGCAAAGATCAGCCTCTGCTGGTCTGGGGGGATGCCTTCCTTGTCCTGGATCTTGGCCTTGACGTTCTCAATGGTGTCAGCGGGTTCAACCTCCAGAGTGATGGTCTTGCCAGTCAAGGTCTTGACAAAGATCTGCATACCTCCCCTCAGACGCAGAACCAAGTGCAGGGTGGACTCCTTCTGGATGTTGTAGTCTGACAGTGTGCGACCATCTTCAAGCTGCTTGCCAGCGAAGATCAGCCTCTGCTGGTCTGGGGGGATGCCTTCCTTATCCTGGATCTTGGCCTTCACGTTCTCGATGGTGTCACTGGGCTCAACTTCAAGAGTTATGGTCTTGCCAGTAAGTGTTTTTACAAAGATCTGCATTTTCAATCTGAAAGAGATTAAACAGGTTAGCTATGAAAAATTCTAATGCATCTAGTTCTTGACAGCAGAACACATTGAGACAATTAACAACTTAAACTGCATCTCCTGTTCGAAGCAATTCACAATACATTTAATACAATCATTTAAAAAAGAATGAGTAGTGTAAAATACAGCAGCTATTGTTAAATGTTCTATATTCTATACACATTTTCTATAACATGTAATGCAAGATTAATTATAATCTTATTTAACCATTTCAGCTAATAAAATGCAGCTAGAGAACTTTAGTAAACAATGTCCAATTAGTGTTGCGATTTACAGACAGCACTATTCATCTGCAATAGCCAGTGTTTCCACAACTCTGGAAATGACACAAGGGTTTAAAGTTACACCCTGAACAGTGACAGCCAAGCATCAATGAACACGCAAAATGAAAGTAACGTTTCTCCTTTTCTGTTTTTATTTAAAAAATGTATCAATATTTATATTGCTGCATGAATAGACTGTTGAGCATTACCTATAACTGCTTTAAAAAATTGTACTGCACTACAAGACAAATACATTGATTATTTTAAATTGGTCCATTTACCTTAAAAGTTTCACCGATGCGGTAATACATGTGTACAGATGAACTGAATTCAGTATGTATACACTGGCATTAACACACACGTATAAACACAAATGTTACATGTACACCCCCCATGCGGCAGAGGACACGGAGTCTGCGCAAAGTGAATAAGCAGGGTAGTCAATGTATGCAAATCAGGTACTCCGGCTAAAGCAGGAGACACGCCCCCCGTTTCTGCCAGCCTTCCATTTCGAAACTGAATCTGTACCCTTCTCCCCAGATTACTCCAGAATAGGGTTTAAAACGTCGTACCTCTTAGTTTAATCCCAATGCTGTGTTTACACTACATCCCCTTCCCCCATTAACACCGCTGCTTGCTCTGACGAAGCACTGCTTAAAAACACACAAACAATGAAAACAGCCGTGGACAACCAAGGTCAAAACACAGCCAGAAATATTTCCCACGGATAAAAAAGCTAGGCGTCGATTACCCCCCCCCGCCCCCGCCTTTATATAAACCCACTTTTGACACGTTTTTGAATCGCGACAATTAAAACCTAAGTATACATTTATCGTTTAAAATAAAAACCATCAATTAAAAGAAGAAAAAAAAGCAGATTTAAGCAAATGCGCCGTTGGTCATTTATGGGATCGCGATAATGACGATAATAAGATAATTACTCTTTAAACTGTATAGAATAGTTACAGTATACATTTAAAATAAATAATTTTTAGTGGAAACCGTACTTACAGTTATGTTTTTTGTCTCGGTAAATGTATATTTTCACTTCCACCTCCTCTGAAGATCAGAAAATGTCTGCAGTGCCCAACAAAAGATGCCGGTATTTATAACGTTGCTGACGTATCCCTCCGCCGAAACGCCCAGTAGGTACTAATTACTGCGCACTGAAGTCATTGTGGGTTATATTTTTAGTAAAATGATTAAAAAACAGAAAAAAGGTTATGTATAATGTTTTCATTTAACTTACAGTATTTTTTAAGCTTGTGCTCCCGGAATAAAGTCGCTTGCTGTGTCGATGAAGGGGTGTTGTTGGGCTCGCTCGACCGGTTACCTGAGAGTTGCTGTTGTTTTTTTTGTTTTTTTTGTGAAGGGGAGAGGTTGAAGGAAATGGCGGACTGGAGTTTACTGGAAGTTTGGTGGTTCCAAAGACTACCGGTGTTTTTTATTTTATTCAAGCGACTTCAAGAAATTATAAGCAGTGGATGTTTAAGAGAATATAGGCTTTACATAGTTTGTATTCCAAAAAGGTGATTGGCAGATCCCTTTGAAGTATTTTTTTAATGTCACATGTCAATGTATCATTTTGTACTCTCGCTTTCAGTTTCAATAAACAGTCATTGCTTTAATTTTTTTTTCCGAACCAAACACTTTGTGAGAACAATATATAAATATATATATATATATATATATATATATATATATATATATATATATATATATATATATATATAAAACTAAAACAAAAAACAGTCTTATCAGTTCACTGCAGCCTTTGGTCTTCCTGACTACCTGGCTGCCCTGGTTACAGTTGCCTGGCAACAGCTTAATTTTAATTTTTATTGTGGTAGCTGAAACCGCTCCCACTATTCTTTGCATAAATTAGTAGGCATATCTTTAAAGTCTAATATCATTGGTTATTTATGTGAAGCCTCTGGTTACTTTTAATACACCAGAGATTAAACACAAATGCTGTGAAACAATTATTAGCTGCTTGTGATAGTACTGATTTTACAAACCCAGCATTTAATCGTGTAATAATGACTCCTGTGCTCTCCCAGGGTTCAGTCAGAATGTAATGACCACACTGCTTATTGTCTAGTGAGTCTCATGATTTAATTGCACAGCAGCATATCTAGTATCAGTAAAACATCATAGTGTTTACCTAAATAACACACTGCAAGTATACAAACAAGCAGAGGCAATGTGGATCTAGAGCAAAGTTTTAATATTGATAGCACACAGCTGTGAACCAGTCTGAATGTCATTCTAAAGCCACATATTTAAATGTCCTTTATATGTACGCTGACTCATTCTGAAAGCACCAGTACCAGCTGACTCTGCTGAGCTGTAACTGCAGAGAAATCCAATCCACCCTGACTAGTAGACAATAATCCTTTCTTTGCATCCAGCCAGCGAGGGCCAGGCAGCTGCCTGCACATTTTCATAACAACACACTGCAGTCAACACAAAGGCACAGTCTGCAAATAGCACAAGGGCAGACGCATAGCAACAGCTGTGTGATTGGATTAGAGGAACATCAGCAGGTGCTCACGTGGGTGTGAAGTTGAAAGACACATGAGCACAGTTAGCCCGCACCCCCCTGCTTTATTTTTTTGTTTTGATCAGGGGTATATTCTAAACAATGAGGTCCAGATTTTGTACCATGATTGTTTATTATATATATATATAATTCCCTCCTTACCAAACTAGTATATGGCAAATCAAAGACTGCATGCATTTTAATACAAACACTGGTGTCTACAGCACTTACAGCATTGGGCACTGCCAGGGATTTAATGATGTGTGAAAAGTGTCTTTCTCTCGAGATTTTGGAATACTGTATGACCTTTCAGCGTATTTAAGAAACTGTTTAAATTATCATTACAGAGGTTGGGTTGTGGTGTGGGATGTGGGGTTGGGGGTGTGGGGTGTAGGGTGGGTTTTGGGGGTCTGCAGGGTTTTGCCATTTTCTTAGAAACCAGCATTAAATAGACACTGAGACATTTGTTATGCAAAGGAGGTTTAGCCCAGAACAGTTCGCAGCCAGTTAGCTGGTTGGTTGTAACCTGGGTGAAAGCACAAACCCACTTTGAAAATCACATTTCAACAGCTGCCTGACTAATGCAGGTTGTCTGTACCACAGACTTTAGCCTAGAATCAATAATTTCAATGATATGTCAAGGCAAATGATCAAGCAACACAGTGTATATTAAAGTAAAATGGTATGTCTATGAAATGCACTGCAGGAATCGCGCAGAGAATGCCTCCTTTTAATGCCTCTGCAATGCAGCCCAGTACCTCCTTCTGTGGCATTCCAATCTGCAATACAACCTCAAAAACAGGAAATCAGTCATAGAGGGCGCTAAACATAAAGCATTGCTTTTGTCAGCCACACAATGCAGAATTACCAGCACTGCAGGCTGGGTGAAACTGATCCAATGACTCATTCTTAGGTTGCACTTCTAGTTTTAAAGGTCTTAACTGATGATTCAGCTAACCATAGCAGTTTTGAAATACTTGTGTAACCTTGGCACTGCATACATATTTCTCAACAGCATTCCAGCACATTAGTCATTAGGAGAATACGGTAAGCTGTGAGGTTGGAATGTTTTGGAAATCAGCAAACCAGACTGAACAGCAGCTCGTGGGGAAAAAAAAACCACGCTAATACTTATCAATTATTTTAGCTTGTTCCCCCTGTACAGCAGCATGGTACTGTAGCACCAACAAACAAAAAAAGGCGGTGTTTTTAAAAACTGGAAAGTGGAAGCTAATCGTACGAAACACTAAAACAAGACGTCTAAAAATGACAAAGTATCGTGTGTGAAATAAAAATAAATAAATAAACTTGAAAAATCAGACCTGGAGATGCCGGGGATTGAACCCGGGGCCTCATACATGCAAAGCATGCGCTCTACCACTGAGCTACATCCCCCAGATACAACGCAATAAACCTGTCAGGAAGCATACTGATGTTGACAAGATTTTTTTTTTTTTTTTTAAACGTTAAATTTTCAATGTGTTGCTCACAAGCAGCTAAAGTACTTTAATTTACTATTAAATTTGGTACTTTAATAGACTGAGTGCAGCTTACCAGCCAGCTCCTTGTTAGTATAGTGGTCAGTATCCCCGCCTGTCACGCGGGAGACCGGGGTTCAATTCCCCGACGGGGAGGTTAAATGTTTTTAATCATTTATTTTATTAAAATACACCAATTTATCATTTATTTCCATTAGAGTTTGAATTTTAAATTAATACTTTCATATAAACATAAAAAAACAGTAGCTAAGATTAACTACTGCAAAGCACTGGCTGTCCTTTTCCACGCTGATTGTGTTGCAATAGCACAGAACTGAGCCCACAATTCATTTATGTTCAGTTACAATTGTATATAAAAGTAAGGGACTTTGCAAATGTAATTAACATAATAATACAAAAACAGTATTCAATAGGACTGCATTGTATCGAAAGTGTAGCGTTATAAAAGAAATACCCTTCTGTCTTTATTAACAGTGTAGCATGCACCACTTAACGGTTAAGGTCTTACAAAGACCTCAAACACAAATACACTCTTTACCCAGAATAAAAGTACGCTGTTTTTCCTCACACACATAAAAACACACACTGTGAGTATACATTTCAAAACCTTTTACTAAATACCAAAAAATAAAAAAAAACAAAAAAAAGTTGGACATTTCAGACACAAAAAATAGCATAATTAAAGCAGGTAAAAAATCCAAATCATTTAGCAAGAAGTCCTTAAACCTAACGGATTTCCAACAGCATTTGGGGCCCCCAGTCCTTTTGCACAACCAGTTTGTAATACGAAGCAGCAGCATTTACTTTGAAAACGCCTTTGCAGGTCCTGTGAAAGCTCGTTCGGAAGTGTTCCCTGGTCCAGGGACAGTAAGGGTTAAATGAACGCTGCTGCTGCTGCTAGCGCTTGTCCAGTCCAGTCCTGATTTCATGTTCCTTCACATGGGAGGCCAGTTCTTCGCTACATCTTTGTGCATGGACTCAGGAAGCCACTGGCTGTAAGCAGACAGCAGGTCTAAGGAGAGTAACAGAACACAATAAAGATACGTGTGAGTGTGCTTGTGTTCCATGCATTTAAAACACAGCCCTGACATCACATTACTGCAGCTACTAGCAACTGTGCATTCATGAGAGTCTCTCAAAATAACACTGGTGACCTTTATCAGTTTTTTATTTGGGGCTTTTCAAAGGCTGCTATAAGGACAGCCGTGTCATAATGAATCCTCGGGATTGGGATTAGGATTCATTAGATTATAAAAGGCAAGTGCATCTGAATCCAGTAGAGGCTAACTGAAAGTGACCTGTGATCCGACTCACAGCTGCTTTGCATGATAATGCAGGCGGATAGCAGCTGTACAAAATGTCTCTGTATTATGGTTTCCCTTCAGGTGGTCTATTTCTGTTTTTTGATGGCACACATGTTCGAAGAGCATCATAAACATGAAATAACAAGTGCAGGCAAGACATTTTCAGAACTGATTACTAAAAATCGGTATTCTGACACAAACATACTAATCTGAACCTGGCCCGGTACCAGTGGTACCAGTATACACTCACACTTGTCGTTTCTCTTCCAGGCTGACAGCAAAGCGCTCCTGCAGTTTGCCTTCTCGGAAACCAGTGCCTTCAGCAGAGTCTCAGTCCTTGGCTGAAGCCTAAGAGAGAGACACACAACATGCTGAGCGCTCACACTGGAAGTGTTACTTCGTCCGTCTTTCCATGCGCCCGACAGGGGTCCAGTACGTCCAGCTTGTTCTCATTTCTATTACTACCTGTACAAGGTTTCACCACCATCAAAACCAAACACCTACTTGGCCCAGGTCTTGAGCATCGTTGAGGGATTGGAGAGCAGGCAGCTTGTGTAAGAACGCAGCTTTGAAACCACCTGAGGGGAGGAATCAGAGGATTCATTATCAACAGACATAGGCTCGTTTGTAGCTGTAACCTGGTCAACTGATCTCTTATTTTTTTAAATGCCCCCCACCTCTTCAATGAATTGGAGGGTTCTGGTTCTGGGTTCTCGTACTCCAATACTGGGTTATTACCATGCTTCTCTATCTCTGTCTTTACCTGCCTTTGAGCTGCTTTGAGCTCGTCTGGAGGATCCTAAGTGATGGGTCTAAACAGCCTTCCTAATTCCACTCAAGTCACGTGATGATGTGACCTTTCAACTCTGCCAGTGTGGTTGTGCTGGCAGGGTTCAGTGTTCCCCTTGCCACGTGACTTGAATGGAATAAGGAAGGCTATTTAGTCCCGTCACTTCGAATTCTTGTGACAATGTGACCTTTCAACTCTGCCAGCACAACCCTCACTCCATCCGAGAGCTGAAAGATCATACTGTCACATGATTACCAACAGGACCCAGAACCACCATTAAACAGTTAAGCAAATGATAAAACAGCATGTGAAGTTACACACAAGGCTACTAAACACAAGTCAGCCTACCTCTCCTTCCAGTAAATACTTTGCAAAGTGTTTGTAGCAGTCCAGTCCCTCCGGGTAGTCCAGCTCCACAGCCGGGAGCTGCCAGCCTACACGGTCTGAGCAAAGAAACAGGGACACAGGCTGACCCAGGATAGCACACACTGCATTCACTGTGCCAGCCTACACAGTCTGAGCAAAGAAACAGAGACCCAGGCTGAGCCAGGACAGCACACACTGCATTCACTGTGCCAGCCTACACAGTCTGAGCAAAGAAACAGAGACCCAGGCTGAGCCAGGACAGCACACACTGCATTCACTGTGCCAGCCTACACAGTCTGAGCAAAGAAACAGAGACCCAGGCTGAGCCAGGACAGCACACACTGCATTCACTGTGCCAGCCTACACAGTCTGAGCAAAGAAACAGAGACCCAGGCTGAGCCAGGACAGCACACACTGCATTCACTGTGCCAGCCTACACAGTCTGAGCAAAGAAACAGAGACCCAGGCTGAGCCAGGACAGCACACACTGCATTCACTGTGCCAGCCTACACAGTCTGAGCAAAGAAACAGAGACCCAGGCTGAGCCAGGACAGCACACACTGCATTCACTGTGCCAGCCTACACGGTCTGAGCAAAGAAACAGGGACACAGGCTGACCCAGGATAGCACACACTGCATTCACTGTGCCAGCCTACACAGTCTGAGCAAAGAAACAGAGACCCAGGCTGAGCCAGGACAGCACACACTGCATTCACTGTGCCAGCCTACACAGTCTGAGCAAAGAAACAGAGACCCAGGCTGAGCCAGGACAGCACACAGCATTCACTGTGCCAGGGGGTTAGGAGTTAGGAAGAGTACTCGAATGTTTAAAGTCCCTTTCCTGAAATAAAATCAATATACAAGCTCTTAAGCTTAAGGTTCTCAAACTGCTTCCTTCACAACTTCTTCGGGCTGCAACAAGTTGTTTTGTTAGTCTGGTAAAAAGAACAAACAGAACCTCCACACTGAGCAAACTAACTTCAACAAACCCCACCTTTCTGAAATGCTGTTTCAATCAACACAATCTATTTTTTATTTTTTTTTTTAAACAAAGGAGCCTTCGTAACATGCTTCTGTGACCGGGTTTGATTCTGGAACGATGGAGACACACTTACAGAAAGTGCTTTCTCTGTGGCACCTGACCCTGCCGGTCTCCGAGCAGTATCGTGGGACGGGCGTTTCCAGAGGCTTCCCGAAATGGCAGTACTGAGGGAGGAGAACAGGGACCCACTCCGGCTCCACCGCAGAGACACCTGGGGAGGGGCACAGTGAACTTTTCATTTCAACTGCTTTATTTAGAAGAGGTTTATCCCCGTCGGCCACGCGTTTCTTTCCAGCTGCCTCACACTTACATTTCATGTACATCTTGGTCGTTTCCACCACCTCCTGGTACACCACGAAGTCCGGGAGCTTTTTGAACAGCACGGAGCTGGGGTGGATGAACACAGGGTCGTCTAAGAGAGGGGTCTGTGGGGAATCGAGGGGGGGGGGGGGGGCTTTAATATTTGGATGCATTTAAAAACACAACATGGATGGTGAAACTGTGTGTTTGCTGCATGCAAGTCTAATTGGCTTCCTTACAGCAGTGCTCAGGGCACACAAATACACTCCAAGAAGCATATACAGCAAGGCACCTTGTACGCGTTCCTCCACTTGGGGTCCAGCACCTCCTCTGGCTGGACCTTCCTGGCGAGGTGGTCTCCCAGTCCGGCCAGGGCGATCTGCCGCAGGAAGGTCACCTGGGAGTCCATGGGGGGCTTCATTTTGGGGTCCACAAACAGCCCGGCCTCGGAGCACACAGCATTCACTGAGCAGAGGGGAGGGAAATACATCAGCACTCTACCCAATCGCATAAGCTTCTCGAACAGATCAATCTAATAGACCTCTGTTTTGGGTGTGATGCCAATAACCCCGACTCACTTGAACATAACCCCCAGTGTGCGAACAGTACCTGCTGTGGTAAGCTGCCCTCGCAGGCGTCTGATTTCAAGCATGGCTTTGTAGCGGAGCCCGTTGTCTTCACAGAACTTCGGAGTGCAGCCCGCATACTCACAGGCACCAACAGCACCTGCAGAGAAACCCAACACAGACAGCCTTCTCACTGCGTGCACGTGCAGGGAACACAGACTGTGGACCCCAGTGCCCTCAGTCCTCCCAATGCCCTCCCCCCACGCCTTGCTTACCCAGCATCACCATGAGGTCCCCCAGCCCGAGAGCTCCTCCCTGGCCCGCCCAGACCCTCCTCATCTGCACCACCCTGGCCCTCTTCCCGGTGAGCTTGTCCTTCTCCTCGTCGCTGACTGCGGGTCTGCAGACACAGGGGGCCAACAGGAAGGGTCAGGCTAATGCAGAGCCAATCCGTGTCAATAAGCATGCATTCATTGAACCATCATTCACACAGCTATGGACAAAAGTTTCGCATCTCCTGCAACTTTAGGACTGAGCCATAAGTAAAAAAATAAAAATAAAAATTATATGTTAGATAATTTAGATATTTTATTTAACATCATGTAATGAAAGAAACTACAGAATTCGCAAAAGTCTACTGGAAGACATAATAGTATTTCATGCTGGAATCAATCCGATTCGGATCAAATATGGACACACATTCACACTGATAAATGGAGGGCTGTGTGTGTGGTGTGCGGCAGGCTTCAGCAGTGAGCACACAGAACCGCACAGCAATGCTAACTAGGAAGAGGCAAAAGAAGACGCCCCCGTGGCGCCTCTACCTGTCAAACTCCTGGAAGATCTCCCTCACAGTCATGGCAGACACCAGCGTGATGACGTAGGGCAGGCAGCCGTGCTGCTTTCCCAGAGCCAGCATCTTGGCGTAGCGTGGCGCCACGGGGAAGGCAGCCATCGCCCTGCCCAGGGGGGTAATGGGACAGCTCAGCTTCGCTCTCTCCAGCTCCTTCAGCCTGCAATAAACAACAAGAGTTCAGAGCCACATAACCTTCAGCCAGCTGGGGTTTTTATAGGGCTGTCCAAGGGAATATTTAGAACAAGCAAAGCTTAACGTTAAACCTCTAAACAGACGCAATGCGACAAGCAAATGTGTTGCAACAACAACCGCACCATGACATACAAGCCGATTACGCATGAAGCTTCCCTGCCCCTCCTGCAGAACACACAGTGCAGCTCCTGATCCGTGTTCGAGCTCTTACCTGCCGTGCTTGGGGGGCTCCTCCAAGGCTCCCAGGGACAGGAGCAGCTCTTCGGCTGCCATCAGCGCTTCTGACGAAGGGGGAGTCGGGAACGGGAAGTTGATTACCTGGCAGGAGAAATATTAAAAGGACAACGAAAAAACAAAAAAGAAAAATAAATAAAGAGAAACGCCTCTGGATAAAAATAACAGATACATCACATCTGATGACAGCTTTCCAGGCAGCTGGATACATGCAGCCACATTCTCTGGAGCTTCACTAGTTCATAAGCTATATAAGGAAGCGATCCACAGTGAATTTTACAGCCTGATCGTCAGGGCTTTAGTAAAAGACAAGTCCTAGCTAAGTGAATGTTTGATTAGTTCAATAAAACAAGCCTTCATTGCCCAGTACTGTGAATGCCACTAACCATGCAAGTACACACCAGCTGTACAGCCTTGTAAACCTGCTTTGTGAAATACACGGCTGGAAGCAAACCTTGTCAATGTTCAAGTCCTTCATCTGGAGAACAAGGTCGTCCACCGGCCTTCTTGTGATCTCAGCCGCAGAGAATTTCTCAAAGTCTCCAAACACAGCCGACGAGTACAGTCTATCAAGCAAGCAAGCACTTTTATTCATTTGCGGGTAAAGGGCTGTTTAAAAATCTTCAATTCAGCGTGTTTACAGCTGATTTATTAATAAAACAGTTGATTCAAAATATGATTTTCAAAGATGATGATTAAAACTCACCCTTAGGTAACCCTGCTGGATATTAAGCCAGATCTCACTACTATAACCTAACATAGGTTACCTGTGATATCACCCCTGCTCTATAATAATAAGTGACTCTCTATAATGCGATCACCCTGCTCTCTATATAATAAGTAACTCTCTATAATGCGATCGCCCTGCTCTCTATATAATAAGTGACTCTCTATAATGCGATCGCCCTGCTCTCTATAATGCGATCGCCCTCCTTGCTATATAATAAGTGACTCTCTATAATGCGATCGCCCTGCTCACTATATAATAAGTGACTATAATGCGATCACCCCGCTCTCTATATAATAATAAGTGACTCTCTATAATGCGATCGCCCTGCTCTCTATATAATAATGCCCCCTCTGCTCCTCCTGCTTGCTGACCTGTAGCAGTGTCCTGGCTCGGTGCGGCCGGCTCGCCCCGCTCTCTGGTCGGCCGAGGCCTGGGAGGTCCAGGTGACCCTGAAGGAAGAGACGCCAGTGACTCTGTCGTAGAAGCGCCTCTTCACTCTCCCGCAGTCCACCACGTACTTGATGCCCGGGATGGTAAGCGAGGTCTCTGCCACGTTGGTGGCGACCACGCACAGCCTGGTGCCGGGGGGAGGGGGCCGGAACACCTGGGGGTGTGAATTCACAGCAGACATCAGCGACGCACCTTGCAGGGGTGCTCTGAGGAGCTCAACTGTTCACAAAACCAGTGACAGTCAGACTGTAAGGAGTTACCTTGGCTTGCTTTTCTGGTGCCAACAGGGAGTACAGTGGGAGGACGTAGAGAGGGAGCGAGGGGTCCGACTTGTCACCTGGGAGGAAATCACAGGACAGGTATAAAGGTACAGGCTACACCTGATCTGACAGCAGGACCATGACAGTGAAGAGGTAGTGCTGTAATCTGTAATCTCCATTTATCCATTTAAATAGTACCGTTTAAGATTATTTCAGACAAACCAAGTTAGCCTGAAATGCCTATAGAAAATCATGTCAGTAATCACGTTCATCATACAGTGTGGACCAGTGGTTAGAGAAAGTGGCTTGATACCAGGAGGTACGTAAAACAAACGAGGGACTACTATAAGCGACTCTGCAGCAGCAGTTGTGATGCAGAGTTCACCCCCTAGTCTCTGTAAGTCACTTTGGATAAAAGCATCTGCTAAATAATAAAAATAATAACAATAATAAAAATAATAATAATAATTTGGATTGGCCACTGACTGGAAACACTGACTAGACCGTCCCCGTTTCGAATCCCAGCTCCTCACCATCTCCAACACCCTCCTCCTCTTCCAGCTCCTCACCCTCCCCAGCGACGTACTCCTCTCCCAGCTCCTCTCTCTCCCCTGCGCCCTCTTCCTCTCCCAGGTCCTCACCCTCCTCCTCTCCCAGCTCCTCACCCTCCCCAGGTCCGCCCTCCTCCTCTCCCAGCTCCTCACCCTCCCCAACGCCCTCCTCCTCTCCCAGCTCCTCACCCTCCCCAACGCCCTCCTCCTCTCCCAGCTCCTCACCCTCCCCAACGCCCTCCTCCTCTCCCAGCTCCTCACCCTCCCCAACGCCCTCCTCCTCTCCCAGCTCCTCACCCTCCCCAACGCCCTCCTCCTCTCCCAGCTCCTCACCCTCCCCAACGCCCTCCTCCTCTCCCAGCTCCTCACCCTCCCCAACGCCCTCCTCCTCTCCCAGCTCCTCACCCTCCCCAACGCCCTCCTCCTCTCCCAGCTCCTCACCCTCCCCAACGCCCTCCTCCTCTCCCAGCTCCTCACCCTCCCCAACGCCCTCCTCCTCTCCCAGCTCCTCACCCTCCCCAACGCCCTCCTCCTCTCCCAGCTCCTCTTCCAGCTCCTCTCCCAGCTCCTCACCCTCCCCAACGCCCTCCTCCTCTTCCAGCTCCTCTCCCAGCTCCTCACCCTCCCCAACGCCCTCCTCCTCTCCCAGCTCCTCTCCCTCCCCAACGCCCTCCTCCTCTCCCAGCTCCTCTCCCTCCCCACCGCCCTCCTCCTCTCCCAGCTCCTCTCCCTCCCCAACGCCCTCCTCCTCTCCCAGCTCCTCACCCTCCCCAACGCCCTCCTCCTCTTCCAGCTCCTCTCCCAGCTCTCACCCTCCCCAACGCCCTCCTCCTCTCCCAGCTCCTCACCCTCCCCAACGCCCTCCTCCTCTCCCAGCTCCTCACCCTCCCCAACGCCCTCCTCCTCTCCCAGCTCCTCACCCTCCCCAACGCCCTCCTCCTCTCCCAGCTCCTCACCCTCCCCAACGCCCTCCTCCTCTCCCAGCTCCTCACCCTCCCCAACGCCCTCCTCCTCTCCCAGCTCCTCACCCTCCCCAACGCCCTCCTCCTCTCCCAGCTCAACACCCTCCCCAACGCCCTCCTCCTCTCCCAGCTCCTCACCCTCCCCAACGCCCTCCTCCTCTCCCAGCTCCTCACCCTCCCCAACGCCCTCCTCCTCTCCCAGCTCCTCACCCTCCCCAACGCCCTCCTCCTCTCCCAGCTCCTCACCCTCCCCAACGCCCTCCTCCTCTCCCAGCTCCTCACCCTCCCCAACGCCCTCCTCCTCTCCCAGCTCCTCACCCTCCCCAACGCCCTCCTCCTCTCCCAGCTCCTCTTCCAGCTCCTCTCCCAGCTCCTCACCCTCCCCAACGCCCTCCTCCTCTTCCAGCTCCTGTCCCAGCTCCTCACCCTCCCCAGCACCCTCCTCCTCCTCCTCTCCCAGCTCCTCACCCTCCCCAGCACCCTCCTCCTCCTCTCCCAAGTCCAGGTCCAGGTCTGACCCCAGCTGCTCCTCCTCGTCGTCTATGCCAGCCTCGCGGTCCTCATCCCCCTCGTCCACTGGCAGTGCGGAGTAGTTATCCAGGTCGATCCGCGGCATGGTCTGCAGGGCAAAGGAAGGGGGCGACAGCTGCAGCAGGGATCCAGCTCACACATTGCAAACTAAAAGAAACTTCGAGAAACTGGAAGACTGACCTGCACTCAGAACGCATTTCATTTACTCAGTTTTGCGTTAATGTATTTCTAAAATGTACATAATATTTTGTAGCCGTGGTCACATTTCTGTATTTTGTCAAACAAAATTACTTAATAAAAGGACAATACAGATTTGTCAAATGAATGCTGTATGTGTTTTATGGGGGGACTTTGACAAACAACATACCAGAGTTTTTTTTTGCTTTGCCTTCTTAAACTTTTTCACGTCTCCAACAGTATCCTCTTCCCCCTCAGCTTCTGTAATAGAGACCTGTTACTCATTTCATACAAGTCGTAATATCTACATAGCTGACCACGAGGCACACAGAACAGAAGAAAGCTGCTTCCACAATATTAGTGCTGGATAGCGGGCTGATCCACCCTGCTGCTGCTGCTGCTGGCGTGACATTCACTAACCACCCTGCTACGGTTTCGAATCTCTGCTTCACTCTCTTGTACTGGGGCACAGCAACCAGCAGCAAGAACCAGGAGACTGAAGAGCATCCAATAACCTTAATCCTGCTCAGCTCGTACCCAGCTAGGCTGGCTCAGACCCCAGCGCTCCCCCACTCCCTCCCCGGAGGGTCACAGGCATGTTGTGTTTACCGAGTGCCTTGCAGTGTGGCCTGAACGGGAATGCCTTCCTCAGCCTCCTACACAAGGAGTTCACTTCAGCCTGTCCAGTCAGGAACACCAGTATACCCCCTGCAAGACGACAAGGCAGACAGAGAGACACAGAGACAGTCAGTCGGGACACTCTGTGCGCTGGGGCACCAGAACTGGTAAACTGTGAACTGGTAAGGAGCGATTCACCTGCTGGCAGCATGCGGTGGATCTTGCTGATCTTCCGGTAAGCCTCTCCGGTGTAGTCGTCCAGCGGGGTGCGCTTGTTGAAGTGGACGGTGACGGGGAACTGCCTGGCATCCACCTGCAGCAAGGGAATGCCAGCACCGGTCAGGAATGCAAGACTGCTTTTAATATAATGGGGCTCGGTGGCCAAGGTCTGTCTGTGCAAGGATCACTGGGGGACGTGCAAACCCCTTACAGACAGGTTCCTCTCACCTTAATATCCGGAGGAGGGGCGGGAAACAGCCTTGTGTTCTGGGTGAAGTCCTCTATCCTCAGTGTGGCTGACATCACTATCAGCTTCATGGGCAGCCCTTTCTGTGGGGCCAGACAGACACAGTTACAGCAGGGTTAGAAACTCACACAAAGTTTGCTACAATCCAGTTCCCTGAAGGGGTACCAGTTAATCAAATCAACTGCAGAGACAAGGCCGCACACAATGGTTTACACCAGCTGCACTGGCACAATCTTACCTTGTTACGCAGAGGCACGATGCGAGACAGCAGGCCTATTAAAATATCCGTGTAGACACTCCTCTCGTGGGCCTCGTCAATGATGATAACCTTGTACTTCATGAGCAAGAAATCCTGAGAAAGAGGCCGGGCAGAGATCAAACACAGACCGCAGGAGCCCAACCAGCACTCTGCTTTCAACAGCTTCTCTTACCACAGCACAGCATATTCTTATACACGCAAAAAGCTATTGTTATTTTAGGCTAACCCCAGGTCCCCACTGTAAACGAGAAGGATTGATTGCTGGGTTTGAAGCTGATTACCTTCTGTATCTCTTTAAGCAGAACACCGTCAGTCATGAACTTGATTTTCGTGTCCTTTGTTACGTTTCCTTCGTAGCGGATTTGGTAAGACACTACCCTGTGGACCCACAACACAATGTTAACCGTTAACAGCATGATCCTTATAAAGTAAAATCAATTTACAACAGAATTTAAAAAAAAAAAAAAGCATGAAATTGCAACATCAATTCCAGGGTGCAAATTGTCACATTTGCAGGGGGGGGTGGGGGGGGGAGGCTCAGAGTAACTTCAGGAACCATCGAGTCTGCAATTTGCAGAGCCGCTGCAGTCTGGGTACCGACCTGTTGGAGAGGTTCATCTCCTTGCAGACTCTCTGGGACATGGTGACCGCAGCCACTCGCCGAGGCTCCGTGATCCCGATGATGCCGTCTCCACTGTGACAGGGAACACAAGACAGCGGAGTGAAATCCTGCTCAGCCCTGACTACAGCCCGCCACCACGTCCTCATCCAGGGTTTCAATCACACAGCACAGCAAGCAAACAGGGGCTTTGCACTTTTACTAGGCGATTTGAAGGGGGTCTACAACAGGATCATTTGCCTTGTCGATAGGATGTTGGATTCTTCTGCAGTTCTACCCAAACAACAGACTTTGGTTTTGCAACCAGGATACAGCAGAGTTCTACTGAAGACATGAATCCAACAGCTTGGGTATCCAAAGACTGCGACCCGTACCTGGCATATCCGGCTTCGTACAGGAACTGTGGGAGCTGTGTGGTCTTGCCGCTGCCCGTCTCTCCGCACAGGATCACAAACATGTTCTCTCCGATCGCCTCCATGATCACCTGCTCCTCTGCCAGAATCGGCAGCTTCAGCCGCGCTTCCTGCAAGGCAAGAAAAGGGCAGTCAGCCCTGTCCAGCCCTTCAGCCCTTCCTGCACTTTCAACATCTTACAATGGAAATAAAAACAGACACAGATAGAGAATTCACTGTATTTGATTAGTTTACTGATACCACACAGCCCACCACTGTGGAGATGCTGGTCTAAGACTCCTGTTGCGCAGCAGTTTGATCAGTTTCTGGTTTTTACTATGAGCTTGTTATCTGCACACTAGGGCTAATCAAGGTCCTAGTAAAACCTGGGACGAGTGAAACTGCTACGCAACAGGAGTCTTACCGCCACCCTCGTCTAACCTGAATCTCAGCTGTCCGGTCCACTGGGATGAAGACCGCGGGCTCAGAGGGTTTCCTGTCAGCTGGGAGACTGGCTGCTGTCCGGTCTGGTATCGGAGCTGCTTTCTTCTCCGGGGGGGCTCCCTCACTCTGCAGGGGGGGTTTCTCACAGCGCTCCTGGTCAGTGTCCACTCTGTCTGGAAGTCCTTCGTCCTCGTCGGAGCTGCTGGACGTCGTGCTGCTATTCCTCTCCTCCTCCTCCTCCTCTTTCCTTCGTCTCTTCCTGTTGGCTCCACTGAGACTGCTGATTCTTCCCTGACCCTCCGTCCCAACTTCATCCACACGGCTGAAAACACAAAACCTTCATTCAAAATACCAGCCCACCATGCAAGCATGCAGCCAGCCAGCAACATAGGAAGATTTGCACATTTATTTTTCCTGTAAAATCAAGTTTCAAAAACTAAAAAGAAACTGAATCTAAAAGGAGCCCAGACTACACAGAACAGGTGATCTAAAAAACTAAAGTAAAAATGTGGTCGTCCACAACTTCAAAAAGGGTCCATCGGACTCTAGAAGTATTAAGAAACTCAGTGAAGGAGAGCAGCGCTTAGGCTGGTGCCTCCATCAGTGTGCGGACTGACACAGTCGCCACTCAGCACACTGAAAGGGTTGTCTCCTTGATTAAGTTTGTAATAACCTCATCTTACAATTGTGAAGTTATGGATGACCTCCACATTGCAGTCAGGGATGGGATCAAGTCCCTTTATAAAACCATTCCCTTTTAATCTTGAAGGATTTGGGATTGGAATAGGAATGGACAAAAGAGAATGGGGAGTGGGGATTGGTTTTAAAAAGGAGCTGGAATTGACCCCTCCCTGACTCTAGTAAAGCTGCACGGGCAGTGTGATGCATTACTGTTTGGTGAGATAGAGGCGCTCCCCGGTCCCCAGTTTGGAGGTGGTGTAGAGCAGCTTCATCTCAGACTCTGAGACCTGCACCTCGGCCAGCTTGCTCAGGATCTCTGCTCGCTGCGGGAAACATGGAGGTCAGAGGCAATCCGAGAAAACAGCTTCAATACGCAAAATGAAATTACGAGAAGCCTCATCTATAGAACTTCTCATTTAAACATCTTATTTCCTTCTGCTCCAACACTTTCTGCAGGGATAGGGTTAGGGTTAGGGATAGGGATAGGGATAGGGATAGGGATAGGGACAGGGATAGGGACAGGGACAGGGACAGGGACAGGGACAGGGACAGGGACAGGGCTGTACCTGAGATTTCTTTTCCTTCTGCTCCAACACTTTCTGCAGGAGTTTCTTTTGCTTCTTGGTTAGTGGCAGTTTTTTAGGGCCGCTTCTTTCCTGGATTTTCTTCTTTTTTTTTGGTTTGGTAGCGGGAAGAACCAGCGCATTGCTCTCATCCACGCCTTTCAAGGAGTCTCCCTCTGAAAGAAGCAGCCCACAGACGTTCACCAAGCACTTCAACTAAACTGAGATACTGTCCAGCAATTCATACAGTATCTTATCACTGCCGTTCTTGTTCCTTGCACGGGTTACTGGAGTACACTCTGCACGTCTTACTGAATGGGGAGCACTGCACAGCTGAATTGTCACTTTCACTAGGGAGCCTCTAGTTTTCACTGTTACTGATACAGCAGTGTAGTTTAATCCCTGCTGTTAACTCTGCATCTTTGCTGATGGAAGTTAATATGGCACATACCTTTCAGCTCAATCTCAACTGTATTCCTGAGTTCCTCGGGTTTTGCCTCCTTGTCGGCCTGGAGGCGTCCTTTCCAGTTGTGTCTCCTTCGTAACTTCCCCATGTGTCCTCTCACTGCATTACACACACACACACACGCACAGAGAAACACTGCAGTGAACAGTATAGAGGGCAACAATTCACGAGCACACGCTTCCACATGGGCTCACCCATACAGACTGTAAAGCACTGTTTTTACAAGCCTGCTTCAATGAAAACCTTTAAACATTAAAATCATAACATGTATATAATAATAATAATAATAATCTTTATTTTTATATAGCACCTTTCATAGTGGACCACCATCACAGAGCGCTTTACAGAAGTAGGATGTGAACTGTGTATTATATGCAGAGTCACTTACAATAGGACATTGATTTAACATCTCATCTGCAGGATGGAGCACAAGGAGGTGAAGTGACTTGCTCAGGGTCACACAGTGAGTCAGTCAGTGGCAGAGGTGGGACAGGTCCAGGGGCAAGAGGCAAATGTATAGATTACATAGGGATGGAAATAAGACTCCCGTTGCACCCACTCGTGGTTTTGCTAGGAGTTTAATAAGGCACACCCGAGCGTGTTACCTACACACACTGGGGCTAATCAAGCTCGTAGTAAAACCTGGGATGGGTGAAACTGCTATGCAACAGGAGTCTTATTTGCGTCCCTGGATTACATACAGTAGCAACAAATAGCATCCATACATTTCAGAGGATAGCTGTCACGTTGTTGTACAGCGTGTCGTGCATATTTTAGTAGCGATCAGAGCACATTTGAAACAGTAGCCTGGCATTGTTATCGACTAGGCAGTAATCGCGCTATTTAAAGCGTGCAAGCAGCGTTCCTTCCTCTGTTTAACGCCGTTAATGAGAAGATTTATTACCGTCCCTCCAAATCGTCTTATGCCTGAAACTCGAGCGTGCAGTCTTCTGTAATTAGGCATTCTTTAAAAAAAAAAAAAAAAACAAAAAACAAAAACGTACCTGACAATACGATCCACGGAGCTGGATCTCTTCTGATAAGGTCGCTCCAACCTTCCGGTAACGCAATCTGACCAAATAAATTCCCCGCCAAAGATTAAAAACTGCAAATAATGATCAACACAAACCAAAACCACCCAACACAAACTCGGCAACTGAATCACATGTGGCAACAGCACGTACATAGTGCAAAGCCTTTGCGCTCCGACGAGGTTCAGATTGAGCAAAATGCTTAGATAAATACGTTCCGGGAGACAAAGGTTCCTAAAGGTCATTGAAACGTCGATGCAAAACTAAAGTAAACAAGACATACGTTTTTTTATGAATTCAGAAAATCACATACAATAAATCAATATTATTATTTCTTGTACAAAGCATTAAATATGAAAGACGCTATATAAATAAATAAACGTACTCTTCCATAGAAATCAGGACACATAGGACACGCCTAAAAAAGGTACGTTGACTGCCAGGCAAACAAGGCGAAGTTGCGAGCACTAGTCACGTCTTAATTTGTACAGTCCGTTTATAAAAACATGTACCCGCTGGAGATGCCGGGGATTGAACCCGGGGCCTCATACATGCAAAGCATGCGCTCTACCACTGAGCTACATCCCCTAGCTAGGGTAAGTCACCCAGCAATCCTCACATGCATACATGTCAGCAGTCCCTATATGCATAGAATATATATGATAATGTGGATGATAGTTTTTTGCATGACTCCTCCCATGTGTATGATAGTGCACAAATACAATGTCTCCCTTGCACTATGCGAGCAAGTCCTCGTTAGTATAGTGGTCAGTATCCCCGCCTGTCACGCGGGAGACCGGGGTTCAATTCCCCGACGGGGAGGCCAAACGTTTTTAATCATTTATTTTACTAAAATACACCAATTTATCATTTATTTCATTAGAGTTTGAATTTTAAATTAATACTTTCATATAAACATAAAAAAACAGTAGCTAAGATTAACTACAGCAAAGCACTGGCTGTCCTTTTCCACGCTGATTGTGTTGCAATAGCACAGAACTGAGCCCACAATTCATTTATGTTCAGTTACAATTGTATATAAAAGTAAGGGACTTTGCAAATGTAATTAACATAATAATACAAAAACAGTATTCAATAGGACTGCATTGTATCGAAAGTGTAGCGTTATAAAAGAAATACCCTTCTGTCTTTATTAAGAATTCTCTATCTTAAAAAAAATAAATAAAAAATACGGAAATGTGTTTTTGTATATATTATTTGCGTGTGTTTATTTTTTATTTTTTTAATTTTAGTAAATAATTGGATTCACTAAAATCATCTGGCCCATTTATTTCAGATAACAACGAAACAGCCTGGATACCGTAACGCGCATGCGTACGCCATCACTGTGTTACACACACACACTCCTTTAAAAAGTGCAAACAGACAATAAATCAAAGACAGATTTTCTTTTAATCAGATGCAGCACTGATTGTGCTCTACACACAAGTAAGTTACACGGCCATTTACATACAGCTGTTATAAGAGCGAAGATACAGCTCTTATCTTATTTAAATGGTGCAGGTTGAGGTGTGATGTTTTACTGGAATAATTCTAGAAATGTGCATTACAAATACATAATACTAATAATAACAACAATAGTTTTGTTTTATTTCCATGGTCTTTGTTAACAGTAGGACAGATGACCCGTGCAACTTTAACAATGGTGATAATTATATTTAGAAAGCTAGTTAGTGGCGATAGCTTTCCTTGATCTGCGCGTATAAGAAGTTGCTCGACTCTCCCTGAAGAGCCTCCCTCTCCGTACTCTTCGCTTCGCTGGAGATCCTCTCAAAGCGCCGGAGAAACACGATGACGAGCAGCAGCAAGGCGGCCTGCACTGCGATGAGGACGAAGAGGACGACCTGGAAAACGAATGCGACGTTACAGTACCCGTACTGACAGCCGGACTGCACCTCGTCCTCTGCCAGGTACATCACCAGGCGGCCCTTCAGGCTGTCCGGGGAGTTGCACGCCACGGTCTTGTACAGAGTGCGGTTCTCCTGTTTGAGAAGCCAGGCGCGCAGGTACAGGATCTCGCAGTCACAGGACCATGGGTTCCCGTCCAGGGAGACCGCCCTGAGCTTGCCCAGACGATCGAAGAGGCCGCTGGGGACGGTGGTCAGCTTGTTGTCGTTGAGCCGAAGCTCCAATGCGTTGACGGGGAAGCCCTCCGGCAGGCTCTCCGCTGTCAGGCTCTGGCTGCTGCAGTCGATCGTCCCCTTGCTGCAAAAACACGGATGGGGACACCACTTCGACAGCACCAGCGTAGCGTGGAGATCGATACAGAGCAGGTGGAAAAGCAAGGCATAGTTTTTCATTTTCCTTAAAAATAAATACATACATATATGCTTTTATTATACACGCACAAGAGGGTCTGGAATGAATTTGCACCCTTTTGCACGCAATGTGCAAATTAGCCAACATATTTAAGGCACTTCAGCATTTGCAATTACTGCGTGGCATGCTTGACTTGCAGTGTTTTGTGAAGGGAACAATAAAACTGCTGATTTATGAACCTGGTATCCAGATTCCCTTTAAGGACCTAAAATTGCCATGATAATTCACAGGTTGCAGTGTGGTTTACTTTGCAACACCGTTTACAACACTGAGCTGCTGTCAGCTCCACAGCCCTGTGCTGAGACTCAGAATCAAGTGAGCTGCTGTCAGCCCACAGCCCTGTGCTGAGACTCAGAATCGAGTTGCTGTTAGCCCACAGCCCTGTGCTGAGACTCAGAATCAAGTGAGCTGCTGTCAGCCCACAGCCCTGTGCTGAGACTCAGAATCGAGTTGCTGTTAGCCCATAGCCCTGTGCTGAGACTCAGAATCAAGTGAGCTGCTGTCAGCCCCACAGCCCTGTGCTGAGACTCAGAATCGAGTTGCTGTTAGCCCACAGCCCTGTGCTGAGACTCAGAATCAAGTGAGCTGCTGTCAGCCCCACAGCCCTGTGCTGAGACTCAGAATCGAGTTGCTGTTAGCCCACAGCCCTGTGCTGAGACTCAGAATCAAGTGAGCTGCTGTCAGCCCACAGCCCTGTGCTGAGACTCAGAATCGAGTTGCTGTTAGCCCACAGCCCTGTGCTGAGACTCAGAATCAAGTGAGCTGCTGTCAGCCCCACAGCCCTGTGCTGAGACTCCAGTGCACTACCAAAAACATGCCCTGACACGCTGCTTTAGGAAACCGCGTTAAATACATACCGATAGGTATACCTTGCCACTTCTATTCCTTGCGTTGAGAATTGAATTACTGATGAAATGCACGGTATATATCATTTGTACTTACATCAGCCAGCACTTCTGCAGACTCTGTCAGCACCCTGACCAAGTGTTGTAATGAGCTGGATCTGGGGGTCTGTGCATCAAGTACCAGCAGCTGTGAGCAGCAGATAAAAGGACTGGCCGATCCTGACAGACAGCAGGAAAACAAAGACTGGAGGGAGTTTTCTAAGTGCTGGAGCTGAGCAGGAGAGGGGCCAGGTTTAATAGAAAGGGCTTGGTTCTTTATTATATTTCCAGCGACTAAAACCTCTGCAGCACTGTTATTACAGAAAGTTACAGTGTGCACAGTGACTGTTGGTGTTTGGGTTTCTTTTTTATGCTTTCAGAAATGTTTAGGACTGCTTTATGTTCCCAAGTAGGAAGCAAACAAGTAAAATATCAACATTTCACTCAAAGGAATGAGTGAAACATTCAGATGCATTTATATATCAAAATGAATGATGGTGTGGATTATACTGAAGAGGGATTCGCATTTTAAAAGCACAGCTCTCACACGCCCCTGTGCTACGGCTGTATGGTGTGATTCAATGCACTCCTTAGTTGCTTGTTTAAGTTTGCAAATGCAAACGCACTCATGAAGAAGTGAGCCGCGTGGAAGCTTGCCGTCAAGATCCAGTTCCATGGAAAGGATTAGAAGTCTGTGGGATTCTCCTTTCAACACCATATTAGGACAAGGTAGAAAGATCAGGACACACTGGAGCTGTCTCTGAGGTCTCCAGGGCAGCGCTGCTTCATGCGATAGTGTCAGATGCGCTCTGGCTGTGGAAACTAGGGAGAGATAGTGAGTGTGCCGTCACAGCTGCCCTGGTAGGTCACAGATAAGAAGGCATGACTCGGCATGCTCTGCACGGGTTCATTTCAGTGCTCACTGTTATTATGGGTTCCATTTGGCTTGGGTTCTGCTCTCTGAATCATTTTCAGGTTTTGGAGTCACGTTGGGATGGAGGGGGTGCTGATGCTGCATTTTGTGGATTAGGTGGGTGATGGCAGGCAAAGATCTGTGATAATGTAGCAGAGGCAGAGTTATCACATGACTCCATGTACACTAGGACAGTTTGTAACAGTTCAGGCTTTTCAATCACAATGCATTCTGGTACCTGTTACCTGGCTCAGGTATACAGCAGGACTACACTTACCAGAATGCACTGGGGTGTGAGTTGAAAAGCCTGGACTGGCCTAGTGTACATGGAGTCCTATGGTCCCCCTAAGTTGAGGGACATATAGGTGGGGAAGCCATGAGGGTCACTCCTTCCATACAGTACTGGCTTCCAGGCTTTACATTCCCACACAGTAAGCATTGCTCAGACAAAGATCTGAAATGGATGAGGTTACCAGTGAAGAAATGGACAGGCTATTAGGAAGGAAACAAACAACAGTCAGCAGGGTTATGAGTCAAAAGGATAATCAAACAACAACAAACGCTGTCTCTTAATCCCCAGGCGAATAATTACCAACACTCGCTTCAAATTAGAACGTAGTGTTTATTTTCTGTGCATGGTGTGACGTTGCCTGCATTGTTCACAGACTCTATGTTTCCATTGACAATAAAAAGAAGCCATGTAATCATTAAAGGAGACACACGCTGCTCCACACGCCGCGGGGGGGGGGGGGGGGGGGGGCTCTAGTCACATGGCCACGGACCCACTGTGTTCCTGGGTTGCTGAGAAAGCAGATCTATTCAAACCGGGTCTATTCCAATGATCTTCTGAGCAGCTCTGGGGTCCCAGTGCAGCTGTCCTTCAGCACGACAGTAACCTGCTAATCTCTACCACTAGGAGGTGCTCCATTGACTGATTTCTTAACAACACAGTCAAAGGAGCTCTTTAAAGATTTCAAAGTTTTAAAGCTCAGGGATGGAAATACAGCAGGACTCCTATTGCATAGCAGTTTCTCCCACTCCAGGTTTTACTATGAGCTTGATTAGCCCCAGTGTATAGATAACAAGCTCAGGTGTGTCTTACTAAACGCAGAGTAAAAACAGGAATGGATCAAAGTGCTATGCAATGGGAGTCTTATTTCCAGCCCTCAAGCTGCCATTAAAGATCACTGGAACAGAACGCCACCTTGTGGGGATTGTAAAGGCTCTGAATGGCTTTCTCCCAGATGAGTGCTGGGACCGGACTACGCTGTTCCCCTTCCCTTCCCAGCTAACCAAGCTCCAGGGTAAAAGCCCACTCTCAATGCAGAGCGGGGCGGGTTCTCTGTGGTCTGAGCTGAGCAGGAGCGCTGTTATCTACAGACACAGTCTCACTGCTGTCATTCATACCAGCATCACCCTGGAGAGGAGAAAAACACAAAGACTTCAACAGACCCCAGGCCCTGACTGTGCGCTAAGAAAACATTCAAGCATAAACAGATGAAATAGCATTATTAATATTATTATACCATACATGTGAACAAACACCAAGTACAGTTTAAAAGCAGGTGGGGGTGTGCTTCACTTTCTGGGCAGTGAAGGAATAAAAACACCAAACATGTAACATGCTCCCAGGTACTGTATGCCAGGAATTACACCCTTGTAATATATATTTATTTTTTTACAATAAATTATGATCCTACGCATGAGGTCTCGTACGGCTCCGATTAGAATTCTAGGGTTTTAAAAAGTCTGTGTTTCTTCTTTTTTTTTTTTTTTTAATTGTCAGATTCTGCAGGTGGAAATGCGTCTTCGTTCCCCTCGCTGGGCTCCAGCGCATGCTTGCTCACTGCTCCTGGTCGTGCATCTGTTGTTGCATTTTCTGCAGCATCTCCTGCATCCGTTTCAGCTGAAAAGAGATGGCAAGACGTCAATACGCAGCCTTCTGCATTACTCCGAACACAGGAGTCTGCGACGAAGGGACAGCTTTCCAAAGCCACGACTTGCCTTTACATTGTGCAATACACATCAAAGCATCTTTACCAGCAGCAAGTGACAGAGGCTGAGCTGCATGCAACGCGGGACACAGAGCACACCTGTTAGGATGTTTAACAGGTAAGGCATGAACCATTAGGACAAAGCAGATGCTATTCAGTATCCCTGTAACTCCTGGTCGGGTGCACAGCCCCTGCCACACCCACACTCATTCACAGCGATGCATTATTACACCCAGGCACAGCTGCGCCTCACCTCCTCGTCCTTCATCTTGATCAGCTTCTCTGTCTCCACGTCGGGGGTGGCCAGCGGGAGGATCGGGAGCGGGCTTTCTATCCTGTTGTCCTGAGTCAGTTTACTGGGAACAGAAAAAAGCATTAAAGGTTTAAACGAGCCCGTCTGAGAGCGCAGTCCTTAACCTGTCTGAAGACGACCCCAAAGCCTCGTTTTCTTCGGTTTTCGTTGATCCGGTAGCTGTTTTACTGTAACTCATGTGAACCTGAAACAGGATTTCCAATTGTGTTAAATGACATAGAAAACGGTTGCAAAATACTGGACTAACGCCCTTTTAAAGTGTCTAGAGTGTAAGGGTGAACATGATCTTCCATGTACACTGCATAACTTCCATTGTCCCTACGATACAACATCAAGTGCGCTCGCAAGTCTTCTCGCATGTCAACTGCAGAATACTACAGCTACCCCCCCCCCATACCTGGTCATGTGCTGGATGCACTGCGCTCTGTAGTTCTCATAGTGCACATCGCAGGTCACATCCTTCAGGTCGTGCATGTGTGTCTGGATCAGCATGTTCCTCAGCTTCACGAAGTCACAGTGCGACTGGTTCTCAACTGAGGGCAGACGAGCACTGATTATAAGGCTCACAAACACAAACTGCACATGTACAATAAAGACATGCTTGACCGGCTGCATGAAAGTGATCTAAACAGCGTGGAATATTAATACCGCCAGCGCTGGAGTCATTCAAAAAGGACTTCATGATAACTAACACCTCCCTGTCGTTTCTTAGTGTATACATTTCTGAGAAAAGAAAAGAACAGTTCAACCTTTCCAACTGCAATGGCGCCCTCTCCTGGTTTGAAAAGGACCACCAGGTTAAACACATGAATTGAAATCAGTCTCCAATTGCCTTATGTTAATTATCCCAAGTCTGCAGGTAACAGGCTTGGTTTTATCTTACTGAGCACACATTACACATTCAAATGGCATGGGCTGAGCTGCAGGGCATTCGGAATCTCGATCTGCTCTGTCAGCTTTGTGAAACCGGCCTCTTACTTCCACCTCACAGCAAAGACTTGAGGGGCTCCTACCTTCTACGATACCCCAGGGGTACAGCCGGCCACGTACCCTTTGACCTTTCACATCCACCACCGTGTTGCTCCCGATCACTGCGAACGGAGTGCTTTCCTGACAGGCACACAAAACACAAGGGAGCCCCTCACATTGAAAAACTACATTCATACAACCATAAAATACTGTATCGCACAGGGTAATGATGCCATCAACATCCCTCCCACTCCTCACAGGGTAATGATGCCATCAACATCCCTCCCACTCCTCACAGGGTAATGATGCCATCAACATGACCTCCCTCCCACTCCTCACAGGGTAATGATGCCATCAACATCCCTCCCACTCCTCACAGGGTAATGATGCCATCAACATCCCTCCCACTCCTCACAGGGTAATGATGCCATCAACATCCCTCCCACTCCTCACAGGGTAATGATGCCATCAACATCCCTCCCACCTCCTCACAGGGTAATGATGCCATCAACATCCCTCCCACTCCTCACAGGGTAATGATGCCATCAACATGACCTCCCTCCCACTCCTCACAGGGTAATGATGCCATCAACATCCCTCCCACTCCTCTCATCTCTCACCTTCAGTTCTTTGTCCTGCTGTTTGAATTCCTCGTCTTCATCCGAGTCACAGTCTGGAAACTGATAGACTTTAATTCCCAATTTTTCAATCTCCTCCTTTACCTACGCCAACCGGAAACAAGCTGAGACTCAGAGACAGGAGATACAGTCACACAGACTAAAAATCACAGCCCAGACTCAGAGACAGGAGACACAGTCACACAGACTAAAAATCACAGCCCAGACTCAGAGACAGGAGATACAGTCTCACAGACTAAAAATCAAAGCCCAGACTCAGAGACAGGAGACACAGTCACACAGACTAAAAATCACAGCCCAGACTCAGAGACAGGAGACACAGTCACACAGACTAAAAATCACAGCCCAGACTCAGAGACAGGAGATACAGTCTCACAGACTAAAAATCAAAGCCCAGACTCAGAGACAGGAGACACAGTCACACAGACTAAAAATCACAGCCCAGACTCACAGACAGGAGATACAGTCACACAGACTAAAAATCACAGCCCAGACTCAGAGACAGGAGATACAGTCACACAGACTAAAAATCACAGCCCAGACTCAGAGACGGGAGATGCAGTCACACAGACTAAAAATCACAGCCCAGACTCAGAGACAGGAGATACAGTCTCACAGACTAAAAATCACAGCCCAGACTCAGAGACAGGAGATACAGTCACACAGACTAAAAATCACAGCCCAGACTCAGAGACAGGAGATACAGTCACACAGACTAAAAATCACAGCCCAGACTCAGAGACAGGAGATACAGTCACACAGACTAAAAATCACAGCCTAGACTCAGAGACAGGAGATACAGTCACACAGACTAAAAATCACAGCCTAGACTCAGAGACAGGAGATACTGTCACACAGAATAAAAATCATAGCCCAGACTCAGAGACTGGAGATCGCATGCTGCTACGAGCTTCTCCGTGTTTCCTCACCCTGTCTTTGAGTTTCTTCATCTCTCCGGGAGTGAGGCAGTCTGCCTTGGAGATGAGTGGCACCACATTCACCTTCTCGTGAAGAGCCTTCATGAACTCCACGTCCACCGGCCGCAACCTGCACCCGAGAGAGCGGCTCTTAAACAATTCACGTGGTATCTTTGCACTTTCCCCCCATGCTTGCCTACCCCTAAGGGGTGAAAGTCAGGCTTGTGACAGGGCTGTGTTAGCTTAGGTGTGGGAGGCAGGATCAAGCTTCTAGTTGAATGTAAAAAAGACGCTGCAGTGCAATGTCTGATTGCCACTCCTGCTGAAGGCAAACCACTAGTGTCACACATACAGTACAGTTTTGCTACACATCAAGATTCCCCTTATAAAACGTCCCATGATCGTTTCTTTACGGATGGGATTTTTGTCGTATTATCTGTGCTGCAGCATGCTCTGCTCCACTTTGTAGTGTTCTGGGTTAGGGTTAGGGTTACACTGCAGTAACCGTGTCTCAGGGGTGCAGGAGGGGCAGGGCTGCTCACCCGTGTCCGAAGGGAGGGATGAAGTACAGGCAGCAGTGCACACGGTTGTCCTGGATGTTCTTGCGGTTCAGCCCGCTCTCGTCCCGGAAGTACTGCTCAAACTGCTGGTCAATGTAATCTGTGATGGGTTTCCAGCTGCCAAAAACAGAAACACACACACACACAGGGCACCAGTACAGAACACATGAGAACCAAGGGACCAGCCACTGAACATCGGCAGAAACAACATCACGCAGCCGTCATTCTGTTAGTAAGCTAGCTGTTATTAAACAGGTAATAAACTAGACGAGAGCTCCAATAAAGCATGAACGCTCTCATCTGAGCACAGCTGGAGTCAAAGTAGGTGCTCCTAGAATGCTTCTTTCAGGTGGTTCTTTAAGCAGTATAACCGCAAACAGCACTAACTCCCAGGGAGTATACAACTTGGCTATACTATCTTGTAATCCGGATAATTCCCATCACTCAATGCTACCAAGCTAGCAAACCCAGCCTGCAGGGGATCAGGAGCCTAACCAATAGGGATCACTGAAGCAAACTGCAGCTGTTTTAACACCAGGCCAGTGCAGCTCCCCCTGTGGACCCCCAAGCTGGGATTGGAACCAGACTGGCACGGCTCTCCCTACACCCCACTCAGCCGTGGCGTTTCAGGGGGGTTCCCTCTCCTCACCATTCCGTATTGTTGACGGCGTCTCCGAACCCTGGTGTGTCCACGATGGTCAGCTTCAGCTTCACCCCCTTCTCCTCGATGTCCACCGTGTGCTTGATGATCTCCACAGTCTGGTTGATTCTCTCTGTGGAGGAGAGACAGGTGGTCAAAGCAGCAGATCCGCTGGCATTACAGTGCAGACGCGAAACAATAGAGAGGTACAGAGAATAGAACTCAAAAGAGCAGGAAGAAAGGAAAAAGGCCTCCGCTCAGCACAGCCGAGGAGGGAGCCGGTCTCGCGTCTGGCTGTGCCGCTGTATAGTCTCTACTTCGTGGAAGACACTGAATCAGGTTCAGTGCTTGGAGTGGGGCTGAGCGTTTGCAAAATGCTGAAAGAGTGAAAATACTTTCAAAACATCTACCTGCATACCCATTTTCCCTTTCTAATGCTTCAAGCTGCTCTGTATTAAAGGAATAAACTTCATAAGACTCAAACAGAGCCCCTCAACTGGGCTGACTAAGAGTTCATCTAGACAGGCATCAGGTTAAGCAACCCTAACAGGTTGCATGGTCATGCATGATATGTGACTGACACACGCGTGTGTCTCTTATTGCAATGATTATCAACCTCGTATTAGATGACTTTTTACGACACGCTCGGTGTGAGTGTGCTGCGCTCCCTACCCTCTGCATTCAGCATCTTCCTTTCCTTGTAGAGGTCTGTCAGGAACAGGCTGTTCACCAGCGTCGACTTGCCCAGGCCGGACTCTCCTGCAGGTGAAAGGAGAGGCAGGGCTCATTCTCAGTGATAACTCACTCAAGAGTTTGTCAAGCGCAAAAGGGAAGTCTAACTTAATGTTCTGATTTTTGCTTGGAAAAATGAATCTGGTGCTTCGCTGGTTAATGCGATCACTTTGGAGGTTTTGCTTGTGCTGCCTGTGCTTGTGTGGAGCACAGCCTGGAGAAACAGAAAGCAGGGAGACTCCCTCAGTACCTGCCACCATGAGGGTGAAGTCGAAGCCTTTCTTGACGGATTTCCGGTGGACCTGATTGGGAAGGGTGGCGAACCCCACATACTGCTTCTCCTGTTCAAGAGAGGAAAAGAGAATCACATTAAACTGAGGAACGCTGGCTCAATGTGTGCGTGTAGATACATATATAAATACATAGAGATATGTGTACTTAAATCCACTGTCACCCTGGAGTTTCACTCTTACCCATCCGAAAAATAACCTCCTAAAACAGTGGTCCACATATTTCAGGGCTCCATTGCATAGCAGTTTGAGCCATTCCAGGTTTTACTAGGAGTTTAGTAAGACACACTTGAGCTTGTTACCTATATCCAGCCAGTAGTAAAACCTGGAATGGGTGAAACTGCTATGCAATGGGAGTCTTAGTTCCATCTCTGAAATAAGCAGACCACTGACCACTGTTAGAAATAAACTGATTCACCCTGCGATATTCTGCAGCTTCTCAAAAGATTATGCAAATATTCGCGCTATCAAAAGATTATGCAAATATTTCATCTTTGTATAGGACCCTCATATCGGAAGAGGAGATGGGGTTGGGAGCGAGTGAATAGTGCTGAACACAGCTGCCAGTGTGTACAGGGAGCTCTGCTGAATAGCCCTGTAACATTGCCTCCTCGCTGCTTGTCAGACTGTGCCAGGGAGCTGCCATGCCAACAACAATTCATTAGCTGTGTTTCCAATGGCTCTCAATCCCAGGAACCCCCCTCCTATTAGCGGCACAGTCCCCTGCACAGCACTCCGGGAGAAAAGGGAATCAATTCACAAGAGTCCGTGCTACTGGCATGTAAATCCTGTCTTATTAACAGCGTGCAGCTGGACGGATACAGGAACTGAAAACTTGCTGGACTCCAGCCCTGGAATGAGCCGCTCGAGTCAAAGCTAATTCACAGAGTTTCGATACAGCAATTGTAATTGTGTTCATCGAAGGGGGCGGGGCTTCCTCTTCACCCGAGGGATCCTGACCTCACCACCCGACCCTCAGGCTTCAGTCACAGTGGCTGAGTCAATACATGTTTATACTGAGAACCAGAGATCAATTCAAAGAGCTTCAAACCCCCACTTAAATAATGCCAGCTGCTTCATTGTGAATTATAGGCAGGCCCCACACAAAGCTCAATCCTGCCTGAGCACCCCGTCTGCCGTTCACTGCTGACCGGTGACTCTGCTGTGGTAGCAATCCCACATTTGAACATTATTACTGAGGAAGCAATCTTGCAGTATCTACACAGCATTCAAATAAAGACAAGGGGCTGGTTGCACAGTTTAAGTCCAGCGAAATACACTGTTCCAGCAATGCAGCTCCACTTTTTGAGCATCAGGTTTGCAGCTAAATAATCCCAACACCTCCCACCCACTCTGCACTGGTTTGCCTTCACCTCTTTAGCGATGATGTCATTGAGGATGAGGTAATCCAGCTCATTTAGATGACAGCAGGCAGGCTATCTATCAAAGAGAGCGCCCTGATCAGATCCCAGAGTGACTGTCAGAAGACTCTCCGAGCGGTTCTATATTTAATATCTAGAACACAGCACACAGAACTGATGCTACTGTATTTCCTTCAGCTTTAATTGCACATCCAAGCGGTAGACTTGTGGCAATGGGAAAATGACATGCAATTTCCATCCAGGACACACATTGGCAAAGAAGTACTAATTCAGAACAGCCTAAAATACATTCTATACAAACAAAACAAATAAATAAATACATACATAAAAGATAGATTTGAAACTCTGAATCTGCCCACAAAGCGACACAATGAAACTTCCTGGGAAAGACGGAGTTCTCTCACAGCACCAAAGCCTGGTCTGTCTCTGTGTGAAACCCACCACAGCTCACAGAGAAAGACACTGGCGTTTTCAACAAACATTTCTAACCCCTTTGGTTGCGATTTTGTAGTAAAAACTTTTGAAATTTGAAAACACTTTGTGTGAACTCTATGGAGTGCGAGAAGTTGCCCTGGCAAAACTTTGAAAAAACAGATATGCGTTACAAAACAGATACACAGATAAGAGTCTTAAAACGGCACACTTGCACACACCGTGACAAACAAATCACGACAGTAACGACCCTATAATCACTGCTGAATTGACCCATGGAGAAGCCCTTTGTGTAGGTAATGATCTCCGGTCAGCATGTCTCAGCCAGGCCCCAACTGCCCTGAGCCACACATCCACTTCAAACAGGCTCCAGCATTACCACCCAGCAATGCTCATGCCTTCCTAACTGAAGCCTTGCAGCACGAAGGCTGTTTATTCTCCATAGAGACCGGAAAGGCAGTAAACGTTAGCCCTGACTTCAAAACAAACCACATCAACCAGCTTTCATTGAAAAGAGAGTCTAATGGAACTCGCCTGTTACCCCACCACCCCCCAGCGATGCCCCCGGGCTGTACCTTCAGCTTGGCACTGCGAGTCCTGGGTGACACCAGTCGCTCTGCCAGCCTTTCCTGGAGAATAACTGCATCCATCGCTGATGAGAGAGCCGGGGTTTGAGAGAGCAAGGAAAGGGAGACGGAAATAATCCCCCCCTGCAGGATTTTCTCTCTCTCTCTCTCCCTCCCAGGGAAGCTGGAGCAGGAACCCTGTGAAATGACTTGGAATTTCCTCTAGCAGGCGTGGGAGGAGTCAGGGCACACTCCAGTCTGTCATGAGATTGCGAGTGCTGCTTTACACACTAGTTCAGCTTCTCGTTACACATGCCGGGACAGGCCGGCTGTATTTAATCAGTTCCAGGATAAAGTTTTATTTTTATTAAGGGGCCCTCGTTGTTATTTAACATGAAAAATAAGGTCTTTGGACTTTGGTGGAACAGCACTGAGTTTAGTAAATATTACAGCAGATGTGTGGAATGCACTGAGTAACACTCCAGGGGAGAGAGGCTCTCAGGGTTAACAGCTCTGCATGATGTAGTGTTTTATAGTGTGCAGTAAGAATGCAGTAGATTACAATGTACTGAGATCAGGCTGTGATCACTAGTGGAACATTAAAATCAGATAGAGCACATCTCCTCAGACCAGCGCCGGTGGGACTCAGTTCTGTTTATCTGCCTGTGACAGCCAGAAGTGGATTTGGCTGTTTTCAACAGAGAAGGGAAATGTGTAATCCTGCCCCCCCCAGCTGTCCCACACAGTAGGGGATGAAGGGGTGAGCTAATGGGTTTAATGGAAAGGCGGACAGTAACAGCTTGTCTAAGTAGAGGACTGTTACAGGAAACTCTGTGAATCGACTGGAGGATCGAGCCGGAGCCGCTTAACCCTTTAAATGCACGAAACATTGCAAACAGCTGAAAGAAAAGTGGTTTGAGACACAAGTCTACTGGATGTGCTCTTGAAAGATGTGCCAATGAAAAGGTGAAAGAGAAATGGGAGCGCTGCTGCCCTGCTCAGATCTAATCAGCTAAGGGTATTGCAGGTACAGTGCAGTGGATACAGAGCTGTATTGAATATGGTTTAAGACAGGAACAGAACAGATAGGTGAGGGGATGGAATGGGCTGTCCAATCACGTTGCTGAGACAGAACCACTTGGATGCTTTAAGACCCAACTTGGCAGAAGTTCTGAGATCAATCAGGTGCTCGGAACCGGATGAGCTGTGAGGGGCTGAATGGCCTCCTCTGGTTCAGAAACACTCTTGTGTTCAGATTCAGCCACTGCTCAGTGTGACTGTGCTTTTGGACACAGTCTTTGTTCAATAATCAATGGCCGCGGACACAAGAATGACGCCCTTCCCGATGCCAGTCTGCTGAGCAGCTGTCTGGCAGCAAGCCGTCGCTGTCATTTATTTAGCAGAACGCTAGTTCCACTGTTTAGAGAGATAAGTAACGAACTGTGAGTAGCTGACGCAGTGGGGCAATACACTGGCTTTTTAGATCCGGAAGCCAGCAGGGAAGATGAGTTTTTCTATTCAGAATGCAGTATATACAAATAAACAAGGAAGAACTGAGAAGCAGTGATGGGCCCAAGCAATGCCAAAATAGCAATACATACAATAAATACACTTACATTTCAGACAGATTCTACACATAACTTGATTATTTGGTGAATATTATCAACTGTATATAAGAACAGCCCCTGAAAATCCATCTAATAAGTGAGAGCCTTTTAAATAACATTTGGAAGGTCTGAACACTGGGACTGTACTAGGGTTATAGGACCTTTAGAGCAACCCTGCTGGGTCACTGCATGGCAATACTGTTTCAGTCCACCAGGGGGTGACAAATCACAAAACAACAGCCCTGCTGAAACACATCACTGGCAATCCAGCAGTCTGTGGTTTTTGGAATAAGGTTTTAAAAACAACACACATAGCAGCAGTTAAGGCAACTATAATCATACACGCGAACTGTCTGTTTAAAACTGGAGTCGAAAATCACACGGCAGTCTATAAATGCAATGCTATTAATGCAGTGTTAGCACCAGAATATATTTTCAGCAGATTCTTGGGTTTCCTGTGTGATACTGTCACTGTCATACACAGAACAGGGGACAGTGAGCGGGCTTACTCATGGAGCTCAGAGTTCAACTTAAACACATTTCTTTTTTTTAATTGAAAAATGTAACCCCTTTTTTTTTATTAAATAGTAAAAAAAAAAAAAAAAAAAATCAGAACCCGTGTTTATTTAGGATCCTTCAAAATGTCCCAAATCTAATCAGCTAAGGGTATTGCATGTACAGTGCAGTGGATAGAGAGCTGTATTGAATATGGTTTAAGATAGGAAGAGGACAAATAGGTGAGGGGATGGAATGGGCTGTCTGGTCATGTTGCTGAGACAGAACCACTTGGATGCTTTAAGACCCAACTTGACAAAGTTCTGAGATCAATCAGGTGCTCGGAACTGCACGAGCTGTGATGGGCTGAATGGCCTCCTCTCCTTCAGAAACGCTCTTGCGTTCGGCGCTGGACCATCTTGCAGCTGTGGACGGGTCTTGTACCAGGTCTCCAAACAGCCCACACCACAGAACGGGCCCGTGCCACACAAGAGGGGAATCCAGAATGGACCCCCTCAGCCACCCCTTCCCTACAGAGCAGTAGAGAGGCTTGATTCTTGAGGCTTGAGTGTGATTCTTCGTCCTCTCTCCTCCTCCCTGGGGCCTTGTGTTAAAGACTCAGTCTGAGCTCCATGCATTCAGCTGGGCTGCTGGAACAGCCAATGAATGGAGCAGATGGCACACTTGGAGACACAATAGGCTGCAGATGGGATTCCGTTTCCTTGGCAACCGGTCCCGCCCCCCGCCCCTCCAGTCACTTGTAAACACACTCCACAGCTGCTCCCAAATGAGCACCTGTCCAATACTGACCTCTGATTGGATGAACCGCTGCCATGTGAATACACGCTCACTTGCTCACAATGTATTTGCATGAGCAGCGTATCATTAGTATGAACGAAACCCTGCCCTTTAAATTGCTTGCTGTTTATTTGTGCGTGTGCCTATATGATAGAAATGTACGAGCATCGGATTGCACTGCAAACTGAGAAGCATCAGCAATCGTCTGTCAGGCTAGCTGGAGTGGGAACGCAGAGACCCAGCCTGTACTGCTGGCACTGTGGCAAAGCCTGGCACATGAGCACTCAGAGCTGGCAATAAGAAGCGGAACACTGGAATGCCAGTTCAACCCACACGTATAAATAACTTGATGTCTTCCCAGCTTGCTGCACAGCTCAGGGATGATGCAAGTAGGTCAAATGGCATTAACACAGTAAGCACAGCGCCCATGGGTACTGCTGGCAGTCTTGCATACAGTACACACACACACTGCATACCCTCCTCTAGAAGCCCGGTTTCGATCCAGTTTGGTTCGCCAGTGAAACAGCTTGGTGATCTCAGCTGAGCCCCTATTTGACTGCAGTCTACGGCACCGATTCCTCACCCTGTATCAAGGACATTCTTCCAGTCAAGGGCTGACTAATGCATTTTTTCATTTGGCTGGAAAACTCCATCACATCCCATTCCATAATCAAACTTGGCCAGCCTGCCTGCCTACTGCCTGATCTGTATGCAGTGCGATCCAATCTGCAACCACACAAAGGAGAAACCTCTGCAGCTCCCCTGCACAGACTGCAAACCTCACCCCTCTCTGGAAAGGTCAAAACGTCTCTCCAGCTGAACGGCAAGAACAGCTACCGTGTTTCTTACACACAGAGCCTCCATAATCATTTCCACAGATGCGTTTTGATTGTTCTGATTTGATCTCTGCAGAGCGCTCACTCAAAGCCCACATCTAGTGCCATGGCTCCATAATGCACAGGGGCAAAACCGGGGCTCAGCTACCCAATCCAGAGACGAGAACACTGACGAGCCAGCTGCAGGGCAGGGTGGTTCATTCACTTAGCTGCACCTCAGTGCCCTTGATGCAGTGCTGTTGTCAGTGTCTCTATGTTCAGGGCGATACTGAGAATAAGGTCATTTCCATTTTGCAGAGCAGTGGAATTATCCTGCAGCAGCACATGGTTCTGCAGCTGCGTTTGTGCCAAGTGTCTTTTTTTCCAGGGTGCTGGTTTCATGCACACTAACGGAGTCACAGGAACATCCTGATAATCATCAGAACAACAAGATCCCAGCTCCTAAAGGTCACGCCTCTGCCCTTGGGAGTTCCAGCATCACAATGTTCAGCAAACACAAGCTGGTACAACGAATGGACCTCTGCATGAACGACTGTTCGAGGACTTTTGAGCAGGGCATGCTGTGATGCACAAGGACCACAGCGTGTCTGTGTCAAGGTTTAGAAAGACTAGAAGAAACTCAAATTCTATGACAAATGTTTTGACTTTTTCAATTAAAATGTACAGCGCAGAATACTGGTGAGACTAGCAAATCAGCAGCCATAGCACGACTAATAACGAACAGCCCATCTGGAATTAACAAAACAACACCACTGTACCAGAACATAGGAAGACAATGGAAAAGACTTCCAGTCAAAAGACTCACCAGTAAATTTCAGTTTCTTTCAGTAATTCTAAATTCAGAGCTACCGAGTGTTCATTAGTTATGGATATCATATCAAAGATTATTCCTCTGTCCATGCTCCAGACACGACTCATAGAGCACAGGTCCTGACACACACAGCACAGTTCACTTACATGACCCTGTTAGAGTGACATGTTCAATTTACCCAGCTTGCACTGCTGGGCACGAGTCAACAACACAGCCACAAGATGCATGGCATTGCTGTGTAAGCCACTGGGCCAGTAAATCAAAGAATGACTAATTAATTACTCGTTAAAACGAGTCTCTGGAAATCTAAATCACAGAAATCTATAGAATAAGCCACGCTATTCTGTCTTCTTCAGCTAGCATGGTAGAAATAGCTAGGAAGACTTTTATAACAGCAGCATTATTCATCTAGCATGGTAGAAATAGCTAGGAAGACTTTTATAACAGCAGCATTATTCAGCTAGCATGGTAGAAATAGCTAGGAAGACTTTTATAACAGCAGCATTATTCAGCTAGCATGGTAGAAATAGCTAGGAAGACTTTTATAACAGCAGCATTATTCAGCTAGCATGGTAGAAATAGCTAGGAAGACTTTTATAACAGCAGCATTATTCAGCTAGCATGGTAGAAATAGCTAGGAAGACTTTTATAACAGCAGCATTATTCAGCTAGCATGGTAGAAATAGCTAGGAAGACTTTTATAACAGCAGCGTTATTCAGCTAGCATGGTAGAAATAGCTAGGAAGACTTTTATAACAGCAGCATTATTCAGCTAGCATGGTAGAAATAGCTAGGAAGACTTTTATAACAGCAGCGTTATTCAGCTAGCATGGTAGAAATAGCTAGGAAGACTTTTATAACAGCAGCGTTATTCAGCTAGCATGGTAGAAATAGCTAGGAAGACTTTTATAACAGCAGCGTTATTCAGCTAGCATGGTAGAAATAGCTAGGAAGACTTTTATAACAGCAGCGTTATTCAGCTAGCATGGTAGAAATAGCTAGGAAGACTTTTATAACAGCAGCGTTATTCAGCTAGCATGGTAGAAATAGCTAGGAAGACTTTTATAACAGCAGCGTTATTCAGCTAGCATGGTAGAAATAGCTAGGAAGACTTTTATAACAGCAGCATTATTCAGCTAGCATGGTAGAAATAGCTAGGAAGACTTTTATAACAGCAGCGTTATTCAGCTAGCATGGTAGAAATAGCTAGGAAGACTTTTATAACAGCAGCATCAGTCGACCTGGCTGTTTCTACTATGCTTTCTGAAGAAGCCGAAGCCACAGTGGTGTAGCTAATTATTAAAGCTTATCAATGACTTTTCTTCTTCATTAGATATACAGTATTCAGTACACTCTATTGAAATCTGCAGTACAAATGCAGCCTGTGTTCTTTTCAACAGAATGCACTGGCTGAGTGACTTTTACATCATCTGGGAAGACACTTTGGTTGTAGATTTCTATTCTGTTCCCTTTTCTCTACTGTACCCTCTCAAATTTTAGTTTCGCAAAACAAGCCACACAGTTTGTTCCCCACTGAAATGCTACAGACGAGGCTAATTAAACACTGTAAAAAAATACCCTGCTAGGACAGAAATGAAGGTGCAGTTTGGAGACTTAGCTCTTGCCCTAGACCAGCAGAATCGAGTCATTGAGTTCTGAAGTAGACTGCAGCTGCACTGAGACACTGAGACACTCTTGCAGTGCTACCCCCACCCCCCCCCCCCCCCCCCCCCCCCCACACACAGTTTTTTGTTTCTTGTTTATCCACTTTTGTGGTCGACTAGTTTAGGATTTTTTGGAATGTGGGTTGTATATTTGCATGGTTTGATTAATAAATGCATACATAGTTTTGATTAGTTACCTACACTAAAAACATGCAGTGCCATTTGTTTTAAGGGATTATCTTGTTGCCATGGGTTTCTTGTTGCCAGGGAGACTGGAATTGAACTTAATCCCCCTGTCTAGAAGCCTAAGTATGAAAAACAAAAACATCAATATATGTGGCAGTGTGGCAAAGTGCCCGCCCCTGTGTGTATTGTGTGTTAATGTTGGTGTTAGTCACGGGTCTGTGTAACACGAGTGTTTAAAGTGTATATTTGTATTTAGGCACGAGGATTGCACAGCACTTCACGTGCAGGTAAAAAGTAATAATATGTGAGCACGGGGAATTGCACTTTATTAATTCACGTGCAGTTGTACCGAGACTCCAGTGAATGATTGATTAGCAATCGAGTCTCGGTATAGCTGCATAAAAGCAGCATGTTTTCACTCACTCGGGGTTGTGTGTTTGGTGAGTGGAGAACGGGATTGGAGACGGAGGTAATAATAATAAAATAATAACATAAAGTAAAATAGAAGCTCACCGTGTTTGTCTGTGTAGTCTGTTTTGTTTGTCTGTTTGTTTTGGTGAATGTGCCGTGTCCTGTGTTTTTGTTTGTTACAACCTTTTTATTTTCTGTTCTGTTAATTCATTAAATGCTGAGCGCAAGCAAGTGCTCAGCTCCACCCGACTTCACCTCTCTGTCGTTTATTTCCTGGTTCCTGTTTCTGGTTTGACGTCCCCCACTCCGGCCGTCTTTGTGACAGGTAGTTAAAAGAAAAAACTGTTGTAAACACTGTTAATATTTGTCTGCCCTGTAAACAGCACTAGCACTGTCCGAGGAATGTCTGAAAGAGCCGCAGTGAAACAAGGCTGCTGACCACAGGACTCCCTCCGCAGCTGAAATTCCTGGACAAAGAGCTGTCCGCTTCTCAGGACTCCCTCCGCAGCTGAAATTCCTGGACAAAGAGCCGTCCCCTTCTCAGGACTCTCTCCGCAGCTGAAATTCCTGGACAAAGAGCTGTCCGCTTCTCAGGGCACCCCCCCAACTTTTTGCACAGACCCACGAGAGGATGCCAGATGCAGTCCTGAGGCTCAGCCAATCCATTAAGCAAACCTGGGGGTGTTTTCAGTTTTGTTTGGTAATTACAGCTGTTACCCCCGCCTCTGTGATTCCCCACACAAAGCGAGGAGTTCAGGGCTGAGTGGGAATGTGCAGGAGGAGGAAGGAACCCCAGCAGGACAGCATGTGCACAAGGAGCTGAGAGGGGGTAGGAGTGACAATGTGACTGTGGAGAGGATGCAGAGGGGCTGAATCACTGGACAGTGCAGAAGGCATGATTTTAAATTTAATAAGCTGAAAATACAAAGCTGCAGTATAATCACACTTTCTGCAATGCGTTTTTGTAAATCGTCGAGAGCAGTATTCACACGGGCATAAAAACAACTACTGTATAGTTTCTAACTCGCACAAGCATTTCAGACTTGGTGATTCTCCTTCCACAGCAGGCTTGTTCTCTCCTATGCTCTTAACGTTTTAAAGCTGCTGTGCCACAGAACCCTAACCTCAGAGCAATGGAAGAATATGTTGAGAGTCCAGGCCAGACAAGGAAGAGAGTGCTGAAGGCCATCACACCAGGACAGAGCATAGCTGTAAAAACGAGTCACAGTCAGCCTCAGCACCCAGGCTAATTCTGATACCTGATCAGGCACGTTACAGTAGGTGACTGTTTGAAAAAGAGATGCATTTGCATGGCGTGCAATGCTCCACTCACAAACCTAAGCTTACTTCAGTGGAACCCAGAAGGAAGCTATATTTCTGCTCAGACAGCATGGCATTTGAAATGCCTGCTACACATGGTAAATGTCAGCTACCCATAAAATGGAAAATGAAAATAAAGCCCATCTCTGGAGCATTAACCATGTGCTGCCCTGTAGCTGCTGTCACTGGGGATAGACTTTCATAGTCGATTGCTGTGCAACACTTTACCAAGCAAACGGTTTGCAATCCTTCAGACAGCAGTGTTGAGAGTGGCATGATCAAGCTTAGCAAAGCATTAGAACATGAAAGCAGGACAGAGACACAGTGTGTGCATGCTGGAGGGCACAGCCTATGCACTGTATGTATACAGTTTGTGTGTGTATCATACAGGGTGCTGTGCGATAGCAGCTGATATTCACCACTCCAGCGCTCATGAGGGGGCATGTCTGGCCTCTCATCTGGAGTGGGGTGAAGATCAGCTTGTATCTCTGCTTTGATTCAAATTGAAATGGAAGGGTTAGATCCAGATAGATAAATATGAAGAATACATTATGTGATGTCATTTCCATCGTACACAGGCTATCTGATTCAAGGACAGGTCATCAACGTCAGGGTCTGCATCTAAATATTACGGCCCATGCAGTACATGCAGTAAAATAAGCATTACATACATGCATTATTATTATTATTAGTCATGTGTCTATTTGGAACAGTAAAGAAAGGCAATGCTCCATCACTCCATTGGGAATGGATGCCCTGAATCAACAGTCCACACTGGAACACGTGACTCTCCATCCACCCAGCTGTCAGACTGAACTGCACCCTTGTTCTTTATTCAGTCAGCATGACTCTCACACAACTCAGCAGCGTTTACCTGGCTCCGCTCTCCCAGACACCACACTGCCATCGGGAGTTAACAACAACCACCCCAACATTACCGGCCTGCTGCTGACACCAAGTCCCTTGAACACCTCTCCAAACGGGAATCTGATTTGCAAATGAAGAGAGCGCTTTGTGCGGCGTGGGTGATGCTCGGAGTCTGACCCGCTTCCACGTCGAGGCAGACACCGTGCCCGGCCCGGCTACCACCGGGGCTGGTCGCGAATCTCTTAGTATTTGAACTGCTATTCCGAAATGACAATTACTATTGATTATAACATTAAGGAACCTAATAAGAAATATCTATTGCAGACCGTTACCTGCAATAACCGTTGATATATATATTTTAAAATGAGCTACAGTCAATGGGCGAGGCGTGTACAGTATTCTGTAACCCGTAACGTTTTAAAACCGTGAACGATGTAATTGCAAGACAGAGATACAATCTGATGCAGGTCAGAATTCAGCATGAAATCATAAAGCGCAGTACATACCTCTCCATCGACTGCTGGGTGCAGAATGGCGTATTATTATTTTATTTATTTTATACCCCCAAGGATCCATTTTCAATCGCATTTTGCAGCATCGCAGTGGTGGGGCGGTGATGAAACCAGGTTAAGGATGCAAAACGACGCCCAAGCAGCATCCCGCACCAACACAGGCAGGCATGGTACAAGGAGGACAAGAAAACACACAATCTCGTTAAAATGCAGCTCTTTGTGAAGAGAGAATG